>NC_083653.1:4110259-4262759 GCF_963576545.1 Limanda limanda | reverse complement strand
TGTCTTAGGCTGATTTGAGCCCTGAGGAAACTTTGGGCACTTGACTATATGCTTCTGCATCGTTGTGTCATTCTTAACATAGGTCTTTGCACAGTATTTGCAAATGTACACAGCCTTTCCTTCTACATTGGATGGGGTGAAATGTCTCCACACATGAGAGAGTGCACGTGGCATTGTTCTGTAGAATAAGATGAGAAAAAAGTTTGTAAAAAAACACTAATGCAATGCCAGAGATATAAATAGTTAGCCAAACAATTGGAATCGTCTGTAAACATATTTTACAATTGATGGATAAATGAATGGAAGTAGGCTAGATGAACAGATGAACAATCCTCAATCAGCATGCTAATATATTTTCCCAGTAATATCATGGAAACTTACCTGACTAGTCCTGCACACTACAGCAGGCCTCAATAGCCCTGCTGTAGAGTGAAGGATGCTGGGAGTTATCTGTGCATGTGATGGAAGAATGCACAGTGGAGGGTTGAAACTCAACGTTCCATACATCTTTAAAATAGAGTTTTGAATGATGTTTTTATTGCTCAGCATTTAATTTGCGTATTTTTTTTTTTTCAAAATTCCCGAGCTAAACTTCCCATGGAAAGTTTCCGGAAACTTTCCGGAAATTTACCGGAAACTTTCCCCCCCTTTGCAACCCTACTCCTGAGCCTTTGCTCCCGATCTCTGCCTCTCGACCCAGCGGCTCAGAGTAGCTCAGGAATGTGGGAAGCGGAGCAGCCGGTCCTGGGAATCCGCCTGCAGCTCCGTGATGTAGCCCCACCCTGCGTCCCTGTTGACCCTGCTCATTCCTGCACCCATGCCGGTGACCACCTCCCCCCCACACACACACACGCACACACACCTGACTCCACGAATGGTTGGTTGCTGCAGCCGCATACTCTGCAGGACATGTATCAGCAGCTCCCCTGCAGCAGAATTTCATCACAACAAGTATCTCTGAACTCTCGCTGAGCAGAGTGAAAGATTCTTAAAAAAGGCTGAAGCGTGTTGTGGCACATCCATGCAGAGCTTGCATGTTTTTCTTTCCTCCAATATCTCATCTACTTCAAATCTCAGTCTGTGATGGTCCAAAGGGGAAACACAATGAAACGATGACAAGCTTGTATCTGTGGTTGTGTGTTGCAGGCGTGAAGCTGAGCAGCCTGCTGGGGAAGAAAGGAAGCCTGGACAAGCTGCAGAGCTACTGGGACGTGGGCTTCTTCCTGGGCGCCAGCATCCTGGCCTGCGACAACAACAGAGTCATCCAGGCCTCGGAGAAACTCTTCAAACTCAAAGCTCCCATCTGGTGAGGACACGTCAGGAGCCGCTCTCCTGGATTAGCTCACAGGGGAAAAACAAAGCCCGGCCCACGTCCATCACCGACTGGGTCTGTGCTAGTGATGGGAAGTTCGGATCATTTTACCGACTCGGTTCTTTGAATCTCGTTCTGTAAAATGAAGTAATCTTTTTTCGAGTCATTCGTTCATTTCAACGGAGGGGAAGAAATTCCTGCATTAAAATAATGTATCATGACAGTTTGGATGATTTGAAATGGCAAACAATTACGCTGCACTGAACTTTAAGTAAAGTACAAAAAAGTTAAAATAACAAACAATTACACTGCACTGAACTTTAAGTAAAGTACAAAAAAGTTAAAACAACGAAACCTGTAACTATTACTTGTGAACGAATATCAAACACGTCTTACTAAACCTAGTCACGCGAAAGTGAACGAGGTAAAACAAATCCTTTCGGTTTCCTCTACTAAACCAATGCAGGTCACGTGAAAAAGGATCCAAAGACTCGTACCCGAAAACCCAGTCGGGAAATGAACGAATCATTTCTGTTTCCTTGACTGAGCCGATGCAACAGTCCCGATGTGCGGCTACGAGAAAATGAACGAATCTCTTTTTTTTGAGAGGACTCGTTAGTCCCGAGTCCTTGTAAGGATTCGTTCAAAATGAACGAATCGTTCACGAACGACACATCACTAGTCTGTGCCGCTGTGATGTGTCTGGTTCTGTCCTGGAACCACAGTCTGTCTAATATGCGAGTATCGAGTATGTTTCTGGTGGAGAACAGAAAATATCAGCATGCTAATATATTTTCCCCAGTAATATCATGGAAACTTACCTGACTCGTCCTGCACACTACAGCAGGCCTCAATAGCCCTGCTGTAGAGTGAAGGATGCTGGGAGTTATCTGTGCATGTGATGGAAGAATGCACAGTGGAGGGTTGAAGCTCAACGTTCCATACATCTTTAAAATAGAGTTTTGAATGATGTTTTTATTGCTCAGCATTTAATTCGCGTATTTTTTTTTTTCAAAATTCCCAAAATTCCCGAGCTAAACTTCCCATGGAAAGTTTAGCTCGCTTTGCTCATTTGATCGGCGTCTCTCTCCACATGAGTCTGGTGTCCTGAAGAGTTCAACACCTGTTACAATGGAAATCAGTTGCTCCAGGAGGGAGGGAAAGTGCTTCTCTCCAACGAGTTCGACATTGAAATGGTGCAAAGGACAGTTAATGAATAGGCTCATACATTTACCTTCAGCTTTAATGACTCTGACAAGATTTCAACCACGAGGAAAAGGTTTTTCTTTAACCTTCAAGTCAGGAATTATTGATGAAAAATATCAAATATAAGAACCCAAGATCTCCGTTAATTTAACATCTCTACTTGCTCGCGGAATCCTTTTATAGCCTAATTGTCTTTGTGACATTTCATCACAGGAGGTTTAAAGAGACGGTTTCATATCTGCAGCTCCGTCCCTGCAGTGTGTTGAGTCCCTGCTGTTCCTTATTTGTGTTTGTGCTGTGACAAACTCTTTAAGTTTCCATTAATGTCATAAAGACAAATGTTTCCCAGCATGAAAACACACAATCATGTAGCATCATTTGTGTTTATGATTCTTCCTCAGCCGAGTTATTCAGCTATCTGGGATTCGTGCGTTTGGTTAAACAAAGATTTGGCTTCTGAACTCGCTGGGTTGTGTTTCTCTTGAACCCTCCTCCTGCCTGTGGCTGGTTTCAGGTACCTGCGCTCGCTGGTGGAGACCATCCTGATCTATCAGCACTTCAAGAAGCCCGGTGTGGAGCAGCCGGCCCCCAAGCAGGAGCTGGTGGATTTCTGGATGGACTTCCTGGTGGAGGCGACCAAGAAGGATGTCTCCTCTGTCCGGTTTCCTGTAAGTGACACGAGGGCGAGGAAACTGAGGCCAAGCAGCGCCCGAGGAAACACAAACGCTCCTGCATGCTTTACAAAAGTGATTTAGTGAAATGAATGAGGACTTGTGTTCTTCTGTGTCTCTAGGTGTTGATACTCGAGCCCACGAAAGTGTACCAGCCTTCGTATTTGTCCATCAACAAAGACGTGGATGACAACACGGTGTCTATCTGGCACGTTGCCCCTGACGACAAGGTGGGTGACCTACTGCTGAATGTAACCACGGCAACAATACTGATGCGTTACACTATCTATCTGGTCAAGTGAGGAATAAAGCAAAAGATGGCTTCACATTTATCAGCAGAAGATAAGTGATGGATATGGATTTTCCTGTTTCCGCTCAGGAAGTTCTTTGCATTGATTGATTATTTCCTCGTATTGAATCATATTTTTTGCAGCAGATGAATTGCTTGCTCTCCAGTAACCGATCCTTCAACAGCAGCAGCACCGACTTCATGTTTTCATTTATTTTCCTGCGCCACAACCACTCCAATAAAACCACTAATGTCTTTTTATTACTGTGAGGTCCCTCAACAAATTTGGGAATCGTGCTTCCGCTGTGAAACGACCATCAGTCACCAGAGTGTCTCAGTTTATCTTCTCCCCGAAGCTGTGATGATCTTATTTGTTTTTTAATCTGTCCTCCTGCAGAACAAGGGGATTTACGAGTGGAACTTCAGCGCCACGACAGTTCGAGGTGTCAGGTCAGTGTCTCCTGTCTTCACTGAGGCGCTCGGGTTACAGCTGAGTGGTGTCACAGTAACCTCACACGTGTCTCCACCGGGGGACGGGTTTGAATTCAGTGCTGCAGGTGGTGATATTGTGAATTCTTCATTTTTCTGCAAACCACAGAATCAGATGAAAAATCGTTTTCTGCCCCTGAAAAGTTGCGTAATCAATCATCAATTTTAATGTCATTAAAGTTGCATTTAAAGTCGCATGCATCATTTGCAGTGCATATAAAAGCAAACTTCAATAGAGAAGAAGCAGAATTAGACATTAACGGTAAACAATACACAACATCCAGTTAAGATGCACATTTTTATAAAATATCAAATTAAACCTAAAACAAAACTAACACATTTCCAGGTCCTTCTGTGCAAGAATATTATACATAAGCACTTTAATTTGATTTAATTTGTCTATTATGAATGTACAACTATCGGGATTCTGCCCTCTGCTCGACATCTGCATGGAATAAGAGATCATGCTCTCAATGAAACAACCTGTTTGAATGTGGGAGTTTCTATCGTTGAATAATCAAAAAAATAACAGATGCATATTCAAATGAAATAGCTGAAAACTGGCTTAAGATGCTTGTATGATGAGATGTAATTAATTAGCCGTCCAGGAGCATCTGATCAGAGGATGTGAGTGTGTATAAGAGTCTCATCAGGGTCAGACGTGGATTTGTATCGAGAGACAGAATCTCTGCTTGAAGCATTTGATGTGATTCCCTCACGCTGTGCAGATGAATAACACCAGAGAGCGAGTGGATCTGTGTGTTTCTCTCACTTCACCTCACGCAGCTCCCGACCGAACCCGAGTGCAGCCGACGTCTCGCTCTGCGTCGGCTCCTCCTCGGCCCTCAGAGGAATCCAGTGACAGATCAGAGAGAGAGAGAGAGCGGAGGGCCGTGCTCACGTGTTGCTAGGGAACCACTCCTTCTCCTCTCAGCCTGCAGACAGTCAGCAGACACACAATCGCAGCTCAACAATACGACCACACGGCACACGGTGCTCCGGTGGCTGGCTCGGCCTCGGCAGAACCGGGCCGAGCGCTCGATCCCGGTGGATAAAAGTTTCAATTTGGTCTTTGAGTCGAAGCTCTCTCCGTCCTTTTTCTATTTTAAATATTTGTGTATGTTGCAGCTGCAGAATCTGCCCAGAAACTAATTGATTCTGCAGCTGAAACTCACAAAACGACAAAACTACATATGTGTTGTGTGTGTGTGTTGTTGTTGCTTCTGTGTGTAAGTCCATGTTCTGGGCTTTGTGTTTTGATGGAGTGACAGAGCGTCTTTTATCTGGTCCCAGACAGTTGATGGCTGACGTCACCAGTCCGGTGAAAGGCGTCTCTCACTCTGAGTCACCCCCCCCGTGCTCTGATGAGGTCACCGATGGACTAACTGTGACCTCTCTCTCTCTCTCTCTCTCTCTCTCTCTCTCTCTCCTCAGCATCAGCAAGTTCGACGAGCGCAGTGCCTTCCTGTACGTCCTGCACAATGCCGACGACTTCCAGATCTACTTCTGCACAGAGATGCACTGCAAGAGGTCGGTGCCTCTCCTCCACTGCTGGGACATGTGTGTTAGAGCAGCAAACCAGATCAAAACACCAGTAATACAGAAGTTAACAGACAATATAAACACCAGGAAATATCGAAAATAGCAATAAAATGGGCAAAATAAACAGAAAATACACAGTGTAAAAAAGTGTTTTCCTCCATTACTGACAAATAACCAATGTTTATAACTTCGTCATTACAAAAACAAACCAATATCAGTTATAGAGATTCTACAACTTTAAAACTTAAGTTGGATTTATGCTCAATAAAGAATGAGAAAATGATGGTAGTGGGTCGTCCTCTAACCAGAAGCTCGTAGGTTCAATCCCCGGGGGTGTTTTCATTGTCCTTGAGCAAGACACCGGAGCTGAACTCTGCTCCTGACGCTTGTTGTCAGCGTGATAAACAACATGTGACAGAACTTTAAGTTCGGCGTATTCCGACGCTCTCGTCAGATCTGTTCTCAGGTCGGAAGCTTCTCGCCTTCCCCCCCCCCCGCTCACGCCCTTTCCCTCTCGTGTCGACTCAGCGAAGCACCGACTGCTCCGACTTGTGACTCTCACAT
This sequence comes from Limanda limanda, assembly GCF_963576545.1. Classification (NCBI taxonomy): domain Eukaryota; kingdom Metazoa; phylum Chordata; class Actinopteri; order Pleuronectiformes; family Pleuronectidae; genus Limanda; species Limanda limanda. The sequence continues at coordinate 4,256,686 of NC_083653.1, read as the reverse complement.
CCGAGGCTCCCGAGCACTTCCTGTTCCTTTATCCCCCGAGTGTGAGAGTCAGTGAGTCACGCCTGCTGGTGTTGTGATGCTGCTCTCTCCTTTTCATACAGGGGGACAGGGAGTGACAGTGGGGGGGGGGGGCGGGGATAAGAGGTGCTTGCAAAGTGGAAGGGATTAGCGCTAATTGTGCAGAGAGAATGATTGGCATGTGCACACGTGTACCGGCGAACACCTGCAGGCATGTTGTGTGTGAGGCGAGTGATTCACAGCTTGTGTGCGGTGGGAGTGGTAAAGGTCAATAACTGTGTGTGTGTCTGTGTGTGTGTGTCTGTGTGTGTGTCTGTGTGTGTGTGGGAGGTGTGCATGTAAACACACTCTAACCCCTTCTGGGTCATTACACCAGCTTGTAAACAAAGCCACTCCATCACAATATGGACTCAGTGGATCTGAGACAACACATGTAAATTGTCCCAAACGTACACATGTCAAGAAGTGTCCGCCCACCTGAGCGTAGGGGGGGGGGGGAAATGCATTTCTATATTTAGATTTAAATGCAGGCTGTAGAGTTTTAGATGTTTGATTGATTGTTGCTCCAGGTTTCTGCAGGAACACAATTTAACACTTGCTGAAGCTGTCAACGTCAGAAACATCATAATAATTACAGATTTCCGATATATTCTTAAATGTAAGTATTACAGTGTTAGATTATCTTTTTGTATTTTACGGGTTTTTCTGTTTGTACAAAACCAGAAACCTGCTGCTATTGTTCAGTCTTCGATCTTCACAACGAACCCGACGACCTGACAAACGAGCTTGAAGCCGACAATTTTAACTCTTGAAATGCAGAAGCTGTCGATGTTAAAACACTTTGCAGGTTCCCGGTGGAACTTTTAACCTCCAGGGATTCTCCCAGTGTTTCCTGAGCAGGACACTAACCGGGCTTTTCTCTGTCAGGTTCTGTGACCTGGTGAACAGCATCACCGAGGAGACGTGGAAAGGTCCGGAGGAGGGAGACTGTGACAACGACGCCTTAGAGGTGAGAAGCCTGGATTCACTTCTTTGTTTCGTTGAAGTCTCGACAAAAGATTTGAGTTTCAGCCTCAGAGCAGAATTTCTTTGTCTCGGTGAATTAACGTCAAACTGTCAAAGATTTACCGGCTAAACGTTAATATCAGATTCTGTTGAGGAACAGGAACCGAAACATTAGTGCTGTGAACAAATCACCTGGCATTTTTACCATCTGTATCCCAAAGCACTGTTTTTCCTTCATCAAAATACGTTTTGCACTTTTTTTGTTTTTTTTAACAATATTTTTTATTGAAGTTTCAAGTGCATATCAAACTTTATGACGAATTTACAAACATTTTCATTTATATCCCCTCGAACAGCCACTCATTCACACAGACAAATAAAAAGAAATAAATAAAATGGACAATGACAACAGACATCAAACTAATGGAGTAAAATTTAAAAAAAAAAAAAAAAGGCAGGATCATTTTATAACCTGTTATTCAGTCAGTGTTATCCGTTTCATTGGTCAAAAATGACATAAATGATTCCCAAATACAAGCAAACTCCTCCTGTTTACCTTTAACAATGTATGTCAATCTCTACGTTTTGCACTTTTAATTTAAATTCTAACTTGAATTCATCCCTTTCCCTGCATTGCTTTGTCACATCCTGTTGTGTGTCTGTGGTTTATTTTGTCCACTCTCCTCATTTGTCACAGGAAATCTGAATTCTGATGGAAGAAAATCAATTAACTAATTGAAATCAATTAATTTTGCACTAGCCAGGTTTTTCTTTCTTGCCAAACACTTGATTATTTTTAATTCTTCCATGAAAAGACCAAACTAGACTCTACTTTAGCGTTTTCCTTTTCTAATCCGGTGTGTTTTATTATTGATAAGTGACTGAATGTAGCTGGAGTGCTCTGACACCTGCTGCTCTCACCTGCTCTCACTCCCCGCTGGAGCCTCGGGAGGAGAAAATCTAATTACCCAAAACCCAGCCGCGCCCTGCTGGGCTGAGCTCGGCTCGGATCAGATGTCGAACAGGTTCCTCTCGCTGGCGTTTGATTTATCATCGGCCTGAATCCAGCGTCGGTTCATCCACAGGCCGACGCTCGGTCACACAACCTGTCCTCGAACCAGGGTTCATGTCCACATCCATCACACGTGTCGGAAAATAAACATTAACTGTGCCCGGGAACCAATGTAACAGGTTTAAAGTAATCTGATTACAAAGGTTTCAAAACGCTAATCAGGAAAAACAGGAGGGATGTGTGCACAGACTGGATTTCACAATAAGAAGAATAGAATAATCTTGCAAAGAAAGAACAGAGTGTTCTGTGCTGGTGTTTCCTCTTTTGTCAAAAACAAAAAAACAAAAGCAATTCAACAAAGCACAAAGTGTTAAAAATAGATTATAGAGATTAAGCAGGTTAACTGGGTCCAGATCATTTTAACAGGTTTAAACAAACACACAATCATGCAACTATTTCTTTTCTTCCAACACAAACCTGTCAACTTTCTGTTTTCTAGGATGAAGCATTGCATGTAAATTCATTTCTGTTATTCACACTAATAGAAAAGTAAACGTGTCCTGATCCATGAAGTCACTTTTTATTATTTTTAGTACTAACATGTGTTTGAATCCCAGATGTTTATATGAAAACAATATCTTACATCTCACCTCCCCAGTGTCACAAATCACAGTTCCCTGTGTGTGTTGTGTGTGTGTGTCCACAGTACGACTACGAGTACGATGAGCACGGAGAGCGAGTGGTTCTGGGGAAAGGAACGTTCGGCGTGGTGTACGCCGGCCGAGACCTCAGCAACCAGGTCCGACTCGCCATCAAGGAGATCCCAGAGAAGGACAGCAGGTGAGGGAGAAAGACAACATGGGCTTTTATTATTACTCTCTGTGTCCCTGGTGGTTTCTGAGGAGAACAAACTCCGTCCGTCACGTCGTTGCACTAATCCCATCAGCGAGCCGGCGGGGGGGGGGGGTGCTCAGCTGCGAAGAATGTGGAGAATTTGGGTAAATAATTCACCAGTGGATTCCGAGCCGGAGACGAAGGGTGTGATTCAAGCAGAGAGATTCATGTGAAGAGTTTCCTGCTGCTGGGAACAGACATCGAGATCCAGCCTCGGTGTTTTGACACTTCACTCCTCTGGACACGCTATTTATATATCGAGTCATATGTAAATAAATAAATGAAATGAATCGGTGAAATGAATATCTTTCATCTTTAAGAGAAAATGAGACTTTTAAGACACCACCCTGAGTTTAGGGAGCTGTTGATCTACAGTTATAGACGTATACAAACCAAATAGTTGGTGAAATAGTCAAAGTAATAATTGTTAGATGAATTGATAATGAAACTAATCAAAAGTTGCTGCCTTGACCAAAGTTTTGGTTTAGTTTGGTTGTTTTAGTTTAGTTATAATCACCTTGTGAAATGTGTAGATAAACATAATATTAGTAGTCATTACTTTAAATTTGCAGTATTTTTGATGTGTGTATGTGCAACTACTTGTTTATTCAAATTAAAGTCTTAATAGATCTTCAAGTAAAGATTTAAGAGATCTAGTCGTTGTTGACGTTCTCTGTTCTTAACCGAGCTTCTTCTACGTGGATTATCTGTTTCTGTGTAATTTCCTTATAATCCCTCTTCTGTAACGCAGGTACTCTCAGCCGCTCCACGAGGAGATCGCTCTCCACAAGCACCTGAAGCACAAGAACATTGTCCAGTACCTGGGCTCCCTCAGTGAGAACGGCTTCATCAAGATCTTCATGGAGCAGGTTCCCGGAGGTGAGACGACTGCTCACGCTCTTTAAACTGAAAACTAATAAAACAACAACCAGAGGACAGCAGCTCCTCATCCTGATTGTGGAGGCAGATTGTGGATCTCAGGTCAGAGCGAGTGTGTTAATTGTTTTTCTTTTGCCCTGTTGTGGTGCAGGCAGTCTGTCGGCGCTGCTCAGGTCCAAGTGGGGCCCTCTGAAGAACAACGAGTCCACCATCGGCTTCTACACGCGGCAGATCCTCGAGGGGCTGAAGTACCTGCACGACAACCAGATCGCACACAGAGACATCAAGGTAACCACGTTAACGAGCTGACTGAGGTTTCTTTAATTACCTCTGTGGCATCGTTGCCTTATTGCAGGATAATTATCAGAAAGGATATTGCTCAGAGAATTGAGGGAAAGGATCATTTAGACTCCAGCCGTCTTAGATTTTAATATCGTTGCTTTATATTCCGCCAGGTAAGCAATCAGAGGCCTCTTCAATTAACACTGATTACACGGCGGTGAACTAACTTCGTGACAAGCACTCGTGAGTCAGGTGGGATGTTCCAGCGCTGCAGAAAAGAACAGAAAATCATGCACGAGCTGCGGAAACTTCATCGATAGAAATCCCAGGGGAAGAGGATGTCAGTTCAAATCTCACAAAACTGGGATTTGAAACTGAAAAATAGGATAAAATGTAAAATAATAGTGATAAAAATGATGTACAGCTCATTTATGTAATTTCATTCCCGTCTTAAAACAATACTGAAAATACCTGCGTGTACAGTGAAGCAAGTTTTCTCACTGTTATTGTTTACTGACCTTCCTGCATCGTCCTTCACCAAAAATCTGTTTATTTTCAACCAATGCTTATTAAAAAATCAAATGATCGAATCAAAAATCAAATATTTTATAACAGAATTCTCTTTTGGACTGTTTTTCTTTGCTGGACGAAATCGTTTTTAGTTTTTTCTTTTAATTTAAAACACAAAACCTGGATAAAAGAATAAAAGAATTATAAGAAAAGGATCAGACAGGTTTTATTTATTGAGTGCTTTGCCTAACAGCGGATCTCCTGCCGGTTACGTCATGTCACAGACAGACGAACAGCGATAACGCCTCCATCACAGAATCATTAACTGCAGTACTTCCTCAAGCATCCGCCCGATTTAACAACACGCTCGTATAAACATGACCAGCAGCAGCCAGCTGGTAATCACCTTGTTTTGGTTGAGACCATCGTCGTCCTCCCATCGTCTTTTCCCATCTGTCCTCACTGTCTCTCCTTTCAATCCGCAGGGGGACAACGTGCTCATCAACACCTACAGCGGCGTGCTGAAGATTTCAGATTTCGGCACGTCCAAGAGGCTGGCTGGGATCAACCCGTGCACCGAGACGTTCACAGGTACCCGCTGACCCGCTGACCCACTGACCCACTGACCCACACTCTGAATCACAACCTTTCACCCAGCAACACATGTCAGCGGCTTCATTTCACCCCCAAAACCAGACGCTTCCCAAGGGGTTAAACTTTGCCCGGTGAGGAGAAATCACACGTTTTGGAGCCGGGATCTAACCTCTGGGAGTGAAATCACTGAGAATAGCTCCCTGTTGCTGTTCACACACGTCAGCTTCGGCAGGTTTGTGGCCCGTGATGCCAACGCTGCGGCCAGCTTGACCTCTTGGAGTAGTAACCCATCTGACAGCTGATTGGTTCACACAGGGACTCACCCTGCGATGGTGGAGCTCTTTCAGGAAACTGGGCTACTCCTTTTTATAGCCCGGGTTTTGCTATTAATGTGTCATCGTCTGTTTTTAGCTCAGCGTGCCAGCTTCTAAAAGCAGCTCACACGCAGGCACCAGGTTATTATTAGAACAAAAGACTCCTTTCAATGTTGGGCTGTGATTATGTGAAAGCACCGAGAGGCTCCGGTGAAAATCTTGTGACCCGACTGGTTTGAAAGAACTGTGTCGTCACCTCAGGACGGAGGAAACTGGTCTTTAGTCCTGATGGAAGCTTCTCTTATTCACTCCTGACGTCACTTGTATGCAACCGGGATCTGAAACTGTGGAAAATGCATTGAAGTGGTTAAACATGCTGGTTTTGCACCTGCACTCATAAACTATATCTGGGATTTCTTATCTCATCCTGACTGTTGCAGAACTTACTTCTATGGCTACGTTAAATATTTCACTTCTTTACTATCTTTACTATTTTTGTAATTTGTTGTTGTTTTCCAGGCACACTCCAGTACATGGCTCCTGAAATCATAGACAAGGGTCCCCGGGGATACGGGAAACCAGCGGACATCTGGTCTCTCGGCTGCACCATCATAGAAATGGCGACTGGGAAACCGCCTTTCTACGAACTGGGAGAACCACAGGCCGCCATGTTCAAGGTGAGAGACGGCGTTGGTTGCGGTTACAAGAAGAATTGATAAACATTACACTTTGGATTGAAAAGCAAACTGCGACACACCTGGGACTAGGGTTGCAAAATTCCGGGAATATTCAAAGTTGGAAACTTTCCATGGGAATTAACGGGAATTAACGGGAATTAACGGGAATATACGGGAATTAACGGGAATAAACTGGAAATGTTGTGGTTAATTTATACTAACTGTATTTACCTTGTCATATACAGACATAAATATAAACATTTTGTTGTGTCATAGGCTGATTTGAGCCCTGAGGAAACTTTGGGCACTTGACTATATGCTTCTGCATTGTTGTGTCATTCTTAACATAGGTCTTTGCACAGTATTTGCAAATGTACACAGCCTTTCCTTCTACATTGGATGGGGTGAAATGCCTCCACACATAGTGCACGTGGCATTGTTCTGTAGAATAAGATGAGAAAAAAGTTTGTAAAAAAACACTAATGCAATGCCAGAGATATAAATAGTTAGCCAAACAATTGGAATCGTCTGTAAACATATTTTACAATTGATGGATAAATGAATGGAAATAGGCTAGATGAACAGATGAACAATCCTCAATCAGCATGCTAATATATTTTCACCAGTAATATCATGGAAACTTACCTGACTAGTCCTGCACACTACAGCAGGCCTCAATAGCCCTGCTGTAGTGTGAAGGATGCTGGGAGTTATCTGTGCATGTGATGGAAGAATGCACAGTGGAGGGTTGAAACTCAACGTTCCATACATCTTTAAAATTGTGTTTTGAATGATGTTTTTATTGCTCAGCGTTTGATTTGCATAGTTGTTGTTTTTTCAAAATTCCCAAAATTCCCAAGCTCAATATTCCCATGGAAAGTTTCCGGAAAGTTTCCGGAAATTTACCGGAAACTTTCCGCCCCTTTGCAACCCTACCTGGGACACATTCTCCTCACCAGTAGGGACAGTATCTGTACATTTAAGGGTCTGAGAGGTTTCTCCTGTCCAAGCTCTGAATCCTGGAACTTTCCAAACACTGTGGTGTAATTACACGGATGTGAGTTCAAACAAGCACATGTGTGTTTCTGTTTTTTACTAAACACTGAGACAACTGGGATTCGTGGATCGCAGGTTTCCGTCGGGTCGTCTGTCATCATCGTGCACTTCGAGCGCTGTGTAGACTTTTCCCGTCGGGATGTTTTCTTCACTCGTCCACGTGGAATTTCTCCAGGGAGGGGCGTCGCCCTGCTAATCTTAAGTCAACACTCCTGGGTCGGCCGCCGCAGGAATTTCTCATTGTCGTGAGAGTCTCGCACTTTGAGCATTGTTGTGTGTGTGTATCGGGATGGGGGGATCGAACACCGGGGCCTGAAGCAAAGTCTCATAGTTCTCTGGGTAAACACTCGCCTCACACCTCTGTTAGCTCGCTGCAGGTAATCAGATCATTTCCCATGAGGGCTCGAGTTTTTTTTTATCTGTTCTGACGTCTGAGCCGTCCTTTCCTCTGCAGGTGGGCATGTTCAAGATCCATCCAGAGATCCCAGAGTCCATGTCGCTGGAGGCCAAAGCCTTCATCCTGCGCTGCTTCGAGCCCGACCCCGACCACCGGGCCACCGCCCTCGACCTGCTCACCGACGAGTTCCTCACCGTCACCAGCCGCAAGAAGAAGGGCAAGGGCAGCTTCACAGGTGGAGAACAGCATGTTGGTGTTTCCTGGCATTGTTTTAAATCTCCAAAATTCGCCTTGGAAATATTTAGATTAGCTCGGTGTGACTTTAACAAGAAGATGTCACACAGACTATTAATAAACATGGACGATCCCAAAAGTGAAGCCAAAGCGTCTCTATCGCCCACTGGTGGCTGGCTGCGGTATAGGCCATAAACCCAGCCTCCTCCGTGTTAACAGACGGGACATGATACAAACAGAAGTACACATTATATTGATTTTTTTAATTTATTTAATTATTTAGTTAATTCTTTCAGATTTTTTTTTTTTTAATTAGTTATCTGATGCCACGAGAATGTGGTAAAACGTCATGATTGACAGCTGAGACTGATTTGTGATTGGTCATGTACGTTTATTACCTTTAGTAAATAACACAATCACTAAAACGATATTGGATCCAGTCACAATGACACTAAGGATGAATTTGACAGCCAATAGGGCTTTAGATCCTAAAATTCAAAATGTGTTATAGAGGTTATTGTCCTTATATGGACCTAAACTTTAATATGAAGCTCCTGCTCCTGTTGGAGAATCGATCCATCAGAACAGTCTCCTGCAGCCGAGATGCTCTCATGTCCTCTGGCATCAACACACAAGATCACACAAAAGCTTGTGTCTCACCTCGTACTCGGAAATGTGTTTCTTCCTGCCTGTTGTCTCCTTGGATGAAACACTGACACACATTTCATGTTTCTCCCCCACAGCTCTGTCTCCGGGGTCAGGTGAGCTATTTCACTTACGGCCTCACACATATTTACCACCAGAGGGATTTCTGTTTTAGAAACAAGACGTCAGTTCCAGGAAACATCTGCCTGCTGCCGTGCTGCCGAGAACACGGAGGCTACAGATTTGATTTTTCTGCTGCCAGTGGCCTCCTGCTTCGCTCTGAGCTTTCCAGGAACTGAAAATACACATTCCACAGCGTCACTTCTTTACAAAAGCTTGGATGCCTTTATAAAGCCTCTTTTATTATTCATGCACCGTGTCATTTCCTGCCAGATGCATCCGATTGAGCTCTTCATCCGAAACATGATTATAAAGTATAGCATCAATTCGAGGCGTTTTCTAAGAAGGAATCAAAATTTCATTAGCACCATTTCTAATTTCACCATCTTCAAAGCTTTAGCTCTTTCCTCCTGATTGCCACAGAATCCCTCTGACGTGCAGAGCAGTGAATCTGATTATTAGCGTCTGAACGCTGCAGCATTTAGGATTGACCTCCTCCTGCGTTTCCTCCAGAGTACCTGCGCAGCATCTCCCTGCCGGTGCCGGTGGTGGTGGAGGACACCAGCAGCAGCAGCGAGTACGGCTCCGTCTCCCCTGACAACGACCTCAACTCCAACCCCTTCATCTTCAAGCCCAGCATCAAGTGCTACAGCGAGAGAGATGTCAAGGGGCCCAGGTCGCTGTTCCTCAGGTAGAACGAGACCCCGATTGGTTTCTGATCTGGAGCAAACCGGGTCCGAGCCGCCTTTCATTACAAATCTGACACGATGGAGTTGTGTTGGTTTTGCTGCACCAGTCAAAGATGTCAATGATAAATCTATTACCTATACCAGGGGTTTTCAACTGGTTTTGTGTGTGTGCATAGAAGGAAGTTTTAACATTTGGTTTTCCATGTTGGTTTTATTTCAAAACCTCAAACAAATCTAGAAAAATCTGTGTAAAAACAACAAAAACGTTTGATTTTCAGTGCTTAAGAATTGAAAACAAAATTTAAATGCAGTTTGTAGTTGTTCTGCATCTCAGAACCATATGTACATCAATATATAACGTTCATGACTTAAATGTACAGACATGTAGCTGACATGTTGAGAGAATGTTAAAATAACGGTGATCAATAACAATCAACATAAACTGGGGCTACAACTGAAGAGGGAAGATGACAAAGTAATGCAGAATATGTCACAAATGATAATCATACAATTTCACACAAACAATTGAGGCCTACTTATGTTTAACCTCATGATCACCAGCAACTTTATATTATTTTAGACATATTTTCTCATTTTAGATATTTTTCACGATATTCAAGAGTAATCTGGAAATGTGTTGAAATACAAAAGCGAATTTTGCGGACCCCCTGCAATGCCGTCGCGGACCACCAGGGGGCAGCGGACCCCCGGTTGAAAACCCCTGACCTATATGATCAACTTTGCATTTTAGTTTGTTTAGTAACTACAGTTAATTTGGGAGCTGCATTAAAGCTGGAAAATGTCGTTTTTCTTCTCCTCAGTATTCCTGTGGAGAACTTCGAGGACCACAGTGCCCCCCCGTCCCCCGACAAGGAGGATTCCGGCTTCTTTATGCTTCGGAAGGACAGCGAGCGACGAGCCACGCTGCACCACATCCTGACGGAGGACCGGGACAAGGTGGTGGCCAACCTGAGGGAGGCCCTCACACAGGTCAGCTACGGAAGAATAAATCAATAAACTCCTCCATAGCTCCTGTGTACGTCTTCCTCGCCTCATCTTCCTCTCCTCTTCCTCACCTCCAGGGCTCGGAGGAGATGAAGCTGAAGCCGCAGCACATCTCCAGCCTCGTGGTCAGCCTGGCCGACTTCGTTCGCATGGCGGACAGGAAGATCATCGCCAACATGCTGTCGCAGCTCAAGCTGGAGCTGGACTTCGACAGCACGGCCATCAGTCAGCTGCAGGTGGTGCTGTTCGGGTTCCAGGACGCTGTGAGTATCACCGAGGGTCCAGGAGCCCGTGGCTGCAAATCTCAAATTGAAACTCACATCTCATCCCACGGTGAATTATTAATAAAGAAAGAAAGAAATTCCACGTCTCTGCTGCAGAGGATCACACTCAAAACGGTCTCTGACCCAAATCGTAGCTTCGAGGCTCCAGAGATTGTTTGTCTCTTCTCATCTTATATTATCTTGTAGATTTTGATTTCTAAAAGGTTTGTTCTTCCCCTGTCTGTAGGCGGAGGTTCTCTTAGTCACTGCATGAACCTCTGATCACTTCAGTGCAGCTCTTGTCATTTCACAGAGCTGCAGAACAGAGCTGCTGCCATGTTGCTGCTGCTCCTCCTCCCGCGCAGAGATCAGACGGATAAATGTGAAAATACTCGTAACCTTTAAGTGAGGAAACAAAAGGCCGATCTGTCAGGGATAATTGCAGGTTAACGTTAAAGGGCGGTTTGTGCTCGTCTCCTCTGAAAAAGGGTGATGAGAAAAAAATTGCAAAGGAGCAAGTGGTTGTTTTTGTGTCAGGGAGAGATATTGCATAATCCTGCAAGAGCACGAGGCTCTAATGCCCCCTGTTGGTCATCAGAGGGAACGGTTCAGAGTGAAGGGAGAAATTCATGCATTCAGAAGGTTTGTAGTTCAGATGTGAGGAAGAGATCTTAAAACATCAGCAAATATAATATGGTTTAATACAGATTCCTTCACTGCACAAGATAATTAGATATAGAAACAGTAAAATATATTCTAAATTACAGGAAATAATGTTTAAACCATCTTAAAATTAATTTGAATGAAAACCAAAAACAGCACAGTCTAAATACATAAAAATTAAATGTACCAATAATTCAAAATTAAGTTATATAATAATCACTCGCCTGTCGCCCAAATTTCAGCTGGGATTGGCTGCAGCTCCCCCGCAACCCTCAAAAGAATAAGCTGTTGAGATGATGGATGAGTAATAATTATAATAAACTCTATTTATAGAGAACTTTTCAAAACACAAAATGCTTTACAATGGAACCAGAATACAAAACAGACTAGTCATAATTTCAACCATTTTAAAATGGAGTGGTTACAAAAAAAGGGCAGACAAACCGACAGTATGTGAAAAATGAAATAAGGGAAATTAAAAAGACATAATATCACTTTCTTTCCGTTTCTCATTTCCTCATGTCCAGGTGAACAAAGTGCTGAGAAACCACAACATCAAGCCTCACTGGATGTTCGCTCTGGACAACATCATCCGTAAAGCCGTGCAGACGGCCATCACCATCCTGGTGCCAGGTATCCTCATTGCATCAATAACTATTTTTAAACTGTGATTAGTAATCTAATGTGTCGACCCAATCTGTCAAGTAATGGCTCAGTCAATAACATGTAAGACAATAGTACAAATAACCATTAGAAATACACAAAATCAGATTAGACATTTTATTTACTTGTCTTGTACTTGACCAACGTCCAAAACTCAAAAATATTACTTTTACAAAATACAAAACAGAAACAGCTAAAAGTTAGAAAAACTAAAAGTTTTCAAATAATACTAATACCTCAAATATCAATTAATCTAGTTTATTTTAGATTAGATTTGATTCAACTTTATTGTCATCGCACAGTACAAGTACTTATGCAACGAAATGCAGTTTATCATCTAACCAGAAGTGCAAAAAAAGGTAGTAAAAGTGCAGAGTATTGTGCATATTTAAAGTGGAATATGTGAATAAATAAGATATGAACAGTAAGAAATATATATGGAATAGTACAGTATTAAGAGGTATTGTATGATATAAGAACGATGAATACACTATGAGCAAGATAAATATATATAAATATGAATACACTATAGGTTTTGATCAATTAGTAACTTCATCTTAATGCAGCATCAGAATTCATGACACTTTCCATAGAAACATGTTTCCTGACGTGTGAAATACAAAGTGCATCGTACTCGTCCCATTGATGGTTAATAACTGAGTGGTGTGTGCAGAGCTGCGGCCTCACTTCAGTCTGGCCTCGGAGAGCGACCCGGCCGATCAGGACGACGTGGACGACGACCCCGAGCAGGAGAGAAGCTCCGCCCACCAGAGCCGAGCGCCGACCATCGCCGCTCACGACGACACGGTGGCCACGTCGGGGGTCAGCACGCTCAGCTCCACCGTCTCCCACGAGTCGCACCACGCTCAGCGCTCTGTGAGCCTGGAGCTGGGCCGGATGAAGCTGGAGACCAACAGGTAGACGCCCCCGCCGTTAAATACACAAACCATTAGTCGTGTTATTTATTCATCTGATCCTCTTGCGTTTCCTGTGTGACTCCAGGCTGCTGGAGCAGCTGCTGGAGAGGGAGCAGGAGTACCAGTCCATCCTGCAGCAGGTGCTGGAGGAGAGAGAGCAGGAGATCAGACTACTGAGGCTGCGATCGGAGCCCGCAGGTCCGATTCCCCTTCGTTCTGCACCACTGCTCCTGCAGCTACTGCTCTTTTGCTTTGTGCAAATGTTCAGTTTGTCCAGTTCACTAAAGAAGTTTGTTCTTCTCCGGCAGACGTCTTCACGTCGTCCTCTGAAGAACAGAGGAGTCGACCTGCAGAGACACGAGAAGACTCGGAGCTGAGCGGCTGGCTGAGGCTCTACGGCGCCGACCAGGACGCCGTCGAAAAAGTGAGTTCCTGTTGCTCCTGTTCTTTAATAAGATCCTTCATTAGTCCCACAGTGGGGAAATTTGCCATTACAGCAGCAAAGAGGAAAGTCAAAATATATATCATTGAAGTAATAATAAGGTACAACACCTACAAGGAAATATAAAAGATATAAATGGAATAGAAGGAATATATACAGTATAAAAAGAATATATATATATACCATGTGAGAATAAATACAGTGACACAGATTGCACATTAGCCATTGAATTGCGCAGACAGAAATTGGTATTACTCATTTAAGAGATCAATAATCAAGCCTCAATAATAAGTCACTGTCTCATTTTCTAATTTATTATTATGTATTTTACTTGTACACAGCCTGATTTTTCCCTTCTTGTGTTCCCTCAGGTCCTGAAAGAGGAGTACACACTGAACGACATCCTCCACGATGTGACGAGAGAAGATCTGAAGAGTTTAAGACTGAGGTGCGATCACATTTTAAATTCTGGTTTCACAACTAAGCTACAAAAAGAATAATTCTCACACAATTTACACAATAAATGAAGGAAACTTACTGGTGCACGGCTGCATGGTCTCAAACAAACACACACAGCTGGAAACACCAAGACCTTAAAGAACCTCCCCTTTAAAGCTCCACCCCTCACACAGACAAACCCCTCCTCCTCCCTGACGTCACACAATGGACCTTCATCCGGCTTGATTTGCATTTTATGTACAAACAATTACATCTTTATAAGCCACATATTTGGTTGTATTTGTGTGTTCTTTCTATTTATAGTTATTTAGAATATAGTTTGAGGTTAAGCGTCAAGCCTCAGTTACATTTCATTGTCATCAGAGTTTCATAACCACATCTGAGTAATAGTTTTAAATAGAGTATTCATCTGCCCTTAATAATCCAGATTGGTTGGGTTCTAATGACGACTATCTAACAAACAAAATATGACTAACAAACAAACAAGTAAACAAACTGACCAACTAATAAACTAATAAAATAACAAACTAGCAAACTAACAAACTACGAACAAACTTACAAACAGGGTAAAAAAAAGGATAATTTCCTTTCTGTCTCAGGATTATGACTAACAAACAAACAAGTAAACAAACAGACTAACAAACTACAAACAAACAGAGCAACTAAAAAGCTAACAAACTAACAAACTACAAACTACAAACTACAAACTAACAAAGTACAAACAAACTAACAAACCAATAAACTTGGTAGTTTAACAAACTAATAAACTAACAAACTAACAAACTACAAAATAACCAACTACAAACAAACTAACAAACCAATAAACTACAAACAAACTAACTAACAAACTAACAAACAGGGGTAAAAAACGTATAATTTCCTCTCTGTGTCAGGATTTATCAGCTTGAAACTCATACGCAGCTAAACAAACTTTATTAGCTTCTTTTAAAACTGAGTTATATGTTTTTGTTTTGTCGGTTGCGTGTTTTTTTCTGTCATGTTGTGTACTATATAACCTAACGTTGTCACTGTGTGTGTGTGTCCTGTCAGAGGTGGGATCCTGTGTAAACTATGGAAGGCCATCACAGACTACAGGCAGCAGCCGACCTGAGGCCTTCAGAGACCCCACCCGCCCAGAGGAGCCTGGACCCGAATCAAACACTCAGTATTCTCTCCTTTACCTCAGTATTTATAAGAGCGATGCGTTCAGGAGCCGATCCTGTGATCGCCGGCTCCGCGGAGGAACAAACACTAACCCGCGAGCGGCGAGCTCCTGCTGTTTTATAATCCTGACGCCAGGATTTTGGATACGAGGTCATTTTGACGGCAAACAATCACTGAGACGTGCCACTGGTTTTGTCGCTTGGTCGACGCGGCGCCGCTTTTTCTTACACGTGCGTTTAAAAGCGACGCTTTGTGGGAAAAATCCACCAATGAAACCTTAAACAAACATTTCCTCCTGTCTTTAAAAAGGTTTACAGAACTGACCAACACAAGCCTGAGATACAAAATACTGCATTCAAAACCATCTGTACTCCTATTGCTATCATCTTATCACTACTTTATTTAAGTGGATCTTTAATTTAATTGTTATGGTTATTTGAAGGATGTCAGTGCATGCCCTGTTTTTCTGTTTTTTACTGTTCAGAGAATTATTTAATTAGTTTTTTCACATTTCTTTTTATATTACCAATCTCCATCGTTTTTATTTTTCAGAAACATGTAAATATTGTGTTATAAAATTATGTGTGAATCACATTTGTGTACTTTAAAAAGCAGATATATTGATAAACATAGCCTAGTGGAGTCTCCATGTGGGACCAGACCGAGTCTAAGATGAACACGTGAAAAGTAAACGGACGTTATTGTATTTTCTTGTATCACAAATCCTAGGAGACGATTGTTGTGTAGTAATTAATGTTGCGTCACATCATCTGCTCTCTTTCTGTTGTTGTACACTGACTAACGTGCTCGTGTGATACGATTTCTGTCACCTTCATGTTGTGATGAAAATATGAAATGGAAAAACCTTGACTTTTTTTGCTATTTTAAAACATGATGTCAGAAATGGGGGGGTGGGGGGGGGGGGACTAACCACGAGCTGTGTTTCCGTTTGTGTTTGAATGAATCGAGATGTTTGTGTCATACTGTTGAATAAAACTTTTCATCTTGAAACTGTGAAACGAGTTGAAAATGTGATTGAAAGTTGACGTTATCGTAGATTTTTCTATTTGGAAGAGGAGGCTGCAAGAAAGAGGTTTTGCAGTTGTTGACACAATGAACCAGTTTGTCAGGTTCAGGTTCTTCTGTTGGAGTTATTCATCCCAGTGATGAATACGAGCCTCCGCCCTCACCATGACAACGAGAAATATTATTAAGTAAGTGTTTATTATAATAACATAAGTGTTTTATGTGGCTATAACCAGGTAAACATGCTCATTATATTCTTGTGTTTTAACAACAAACAAGTTTACTAAACAAGTTAGGACAAAAAATTTAAGGGTAATATGATTTTATCATTCTTTAATTAAAACTTTAACACAGCTGATTAAATACCATACAAATATAATAATATCTAAATATTTGTGGGGGGTTGGGTTGTAATGCAATCATTACCATTATTTATCATTATTTTATCATTATTTAATTAAAACTTAAACACAGCTGATTAAATACAGCTGTGTTTAAGAACCAGTGAAAAACTAAACTTAAACACAGCTGATTAAATACAATACAAATATAATAATATATAAATATTTGTATTTATTGTTATCATTATTTAATTAAAACTTAAACACAGCTGATTGAATACAATACAAATATAATAATATATAAATATTTTTTGGGGGGTTGGGTTGTAATGCAAATTAAAATATAAAAGAAAGGAGAATTCAACTGTGTTATGAATGATTTAAGACGAGAATGATATGGTATGGTGTCATGTCATTTTTCTCGTGTGTGTGTGTGTGTGTGTGTGTGTGTGTGTGTGTGTGTGTGTGTGTGTGTGTGTGTGTGTGTGTGTGTGTGTGTGTATGTGTGTGTGATACGCTCCTCATAACACAACAATAATAAAACAATAAGATAAACTAATAAAAAATAACATAAAACCTACAAAGAGATCAAATCCTCACATTTTATTTATCTACTCGTGTTTTGTTGACATTATGTACATGTGTCAGGTTCAGGTGTTCTACTTCCGGTCAGCTGTGTTTATTCCTCACAGTGACGTCATCCCTCCTCCCCCCCCACCTCACCATGACAACCCTGAGGAAGGAGAACCTCCACCTCCATCTTCCCGCGGTGCTGGTGTTGACATGAGGTGTTCGGTCCTTGGATGGAGGCAGGTTCCTCTCCGGCTCCTGGTGTGAGGTGTTTCTCCTCCTGAACAACAACATGGCTCCTCTGCAGCAGCATCCTCCTCCTCCTCCTCCTCCTCCAGCTCCTCCTCGGCTGCTCCTGCTCCTCCTGCTCGCCTCCGCCCTGCTCCTCTCCTCCGTGCCCGTCACCGACAGCCGCTCCTCGCCCATCGCCGACCTGAAGTCGCAGATCTCCGGCGTGGAGGAGCTGCTGGAGGAGTTCCGCAAGCAGCTGCAGCATCAGGACCAAGAGGCCGACGGCGGAGGCTCCTGCTCCGGCCGCTTCAGCGCCGTCGGGGGGCAGATCATCCGGACCAAGGCCTCCATCGAGCAGGGGGCCCGGTTCCTGCAGGCCCCGGAGCGGGTGCTCAGCGGGGGGTCGTGCCTGCAGGCCTGCTGCTCCCAGCCGCACTGCTCCGTGGCCGTGGTGCAGGAGGAGCCGAGGAACCCAGGAGACAGTCTGAGCTGCTACCTGTTCAACTGCACCTACCGGGGGAGAAGCGTGTGCTCCTTCGCTCCGCAGCCGGGGTTCAGCACCTACACCCGGGGACACAACGCCACCGGTGCTCCGGGACCCCTCCATGCCCCGGCCGGGGGTCCAGCCGGGGGTCCAGCCGGGAGGAGGCCCGGGGAGGGACCGGCCGAGGAGGACGAGGCACCAGGTGAGGAGGTGGAGGTGGAGATCCGGGTTTAGAGCTTCAGATTCATGGGATTTGTTATTGATAATCTTCCTATTCCACCACTGAAGTGTCACTGGGAACCATTGAATTTAAATCAAATAAAAAGAGCTCAATTTAAATACTTCAATATATTCAATATGCATAATATACATGACATGATGTGTAAAACTAAAGTGTATAAATCTGTCTGTATGTAATGATGATTTTCTCTAGTTCAAGTATTTAATAACCAGGTAAACATACTGGTTATTTAGTTGTTCTTCATTCATACTTGTGCTTCAGATTCATGATCAATAACACACTGATTTGTTATTGATCATCTTATAATCTTATTCCACCACTGCAGCGTCACTGGGAACCATTAAATCTAAATCAAATGAAAAGAGCTCAATTTAAAAACTTCAATATACATAATATACACAAAATGATGTGTAAAACCAACGTGTTTATTGTATAGAAATATGTCTGTATGTGATCATTTTATTGTATATGTTCTCTAGTTCAAGTATTTAATAACCAGGTAGACTTCCTGGTTATTAACTTAGTCTTCATTGTAACAAACTTAACAACAAATCAGTTTAAGATCTGTTCTAGTTTTATACTGGAAAAGGAGTAAAGTTCATTTAGTTTCATTATATTCAACATAAAAACTTCAATTTATTCAATCTGCATAATATACATGAGATGATGTGGAAAACTAAAGTGTTTATTGTATAGAAATATGTCTGTATGTGATGTTGATTTTCTCTAGTTCAAGTATTTAATAACCAGGTTAACTTCCTGGTTATTTACTTGCTCTTCATTATAACGAACGTAGCAACAAATCAGTTTAAGATCTGTTCTAGTTTTATACTGGGCAAAAAGTACCGGCCATTTAGTTTCAGTATATTTTCAATTTTATTTCATTTATTTAGATTTAATGTGTTAAAGCCTTAAAGAGAAGTTCTGCTGCTTCTTCACCTTTCTATCAGTTGACGTCACGTCAGCTTCAGCCGCTTCAAAGTGCAGCTGATCTAGAATCTATATAACGATAAAGTGAGTTAATCATTTGCTTTTTTCACCTTTTCAGCTTCTGCAAAATTAGCAGCAGGTGTTTTTTTTAAATCTGATCTGTTTAGTTCCATCCAAACAAGTGGACATTACAGAAATCGCCCCCAAAAAATGTGACAGCTAATTGATTTGTTGATAGACAGTGTTGAGAAAACAGCGTGTTCTTTTATCCTTTAAGAGAAGACGAGCCGAACTCGGTTTGGTCAAATCAAGTATTTATTTAGGAAAGCAATGAACAGGTTACGGCAAAAGACAATGGGCTTCCAGTACATTAGGTGTATCAGAGCGCCCTGGACATCCGGTGTCTGTCCATTTTATAGAAGTGGATCTTCGTCCCACCTCCTCGGAAGTGCTCAGGCGTAATCCATCCTCCTGGCTTTTGGAATACGGAAGTAGAACAGGGAGACACTCCCAATGCAATATAGTTGCTAGACAATAGGGGTGGGAATTGGCAAAAATGTGACGATTCAATAGTATTGCGATATTTGGGCCACGATTCAATAGTATTGCGATTCTGCGATATATTGCAATACTGCAAGTATTGCGATTCGATTCTGCGATTTATTGCGATTCATGTCCCCCATATTATTCAAAGACATTACAAAAAATGAGGAAAATAAGACTGCTGCACTCACTTCAAATGTCACATTTAATTCTGTGAACAACATTGTCTTCTACACATTAACTGAAGTGCAAAAACTTTGTCCTTTAACATTCAGGACACAGGACCTTTGTAATTATTTTCTGAATAGGAGACCTCTCACATGAACACTGAGCTCAATCATATAAATAAGAGTAACCTAGAGCTTCAATCAAATTGAGACCTGCAAGGTCATGACCCAAAATGTTAAATTCATTTGGGAATATTGGCATTTTTGTTCAGAAAAAGGAGTTGGTCAACATGCTCAGATGTTAAAGTTCCTCTGGAACGTTACTATATCTCCTGCAGTGGAGAACATCCTTTCCGCATACACACTAGGTATCTTTTAAACTCTGAAACTCTCCTTGTCATGCTTTGCCAGCCAGGGGCTGTTACATATATAATTGTAAATAAATATTTAAAAAAAAAATTTTTTTAATATTGCAATACTTTGTGCTAAAGTATCGATATAATCGCGGGCACAAAATATCGCGATACTGAACAGAATCGATTTTTAGACAACAAGTTTTACTTCAAGAACGTCCTTCAACCACAGATGCAATATGGGGCAAAGGTGTTTACAATTGGAGAATAGATTATTATGTTTCAGCTTCATCAAAACAAACCTCACTGTGTAAACATTCGCAGCAACTGAACCAAAACAAAATACAGAATCAAGTCAACAAAGTCACTCTGTCTGACCTCCACGACTTTATCAGACAGCTGTGAGACTGACCATCCTCCTGACGCACACACAATTCTAGCTTGTAGATTAAACATTAGGGAGGAAAGGTTATTATTAAATCATTTGTACTAAGCATAATATCTAGCTAAATCTACACATATTTTTATTGTTAAGAGTTCAGTCAGACACAACCTTTAGTTAAAAGTAGGGCTGGGCAAGTTAACTCGTTTTAATCCAGTTAACTCAAGTGTTGAGTTAACGCGATTGTTTATCCGCCAATTATTTTCTTTTTTCCTGTTCTGCAGCAGTCAGCAACAGACTTTCACAAAATAAAAGCCTGACTTTCACAATAAAACAATAAATAATCAAACCTGAGTTAATGCGAGATAAAATAATTAATCGAGTTAACTCATCACTTGAGTTAACTCGATTGAAACGAGTTAACTTGCCCAGCCCTAGTTAAAAGTTTGAAATTCCTAACAACAGCAGACTGATGGCTGAGTGTTTCCGTCTGCAGACGTGGACGAGCCTCCTCGCAGCGACGCCGGCCAGGACGTGGTCATCCAGCTGCCCACGGACTGGGCCGTGCTGGACGGGCGGGACAGCGTGGACGACCGCGGCATCAACCACTACGAGTGGACTCTGGTCAAAGGAGAAACAGGCATCAGCATGAAGGTCAGTGTTTACTTTGTACAAATAAAAGACCGACAGAGGCGTAGTATAGGGATCAGATGATTCCAACTTTTGTATTCCCAGTATATGAATAGTCGCAGGCATGGGAGTCACATGGCAGCTGTGTTTGCAGTTGTTGAGTCAACAGGGCGACTTGTGTTCAGCTGTTTCAACACAGATAAGAACTGATTGTGTGTGAACCTGCTCGGAGAACACAGCAGAAATGTTGGAGCCGGTTTCTGCACCAAGCAAAACACGTCTGACTTTTCATATGAATATTTTTCGTTGATTTCTCACGTTCAGATTCTCAATTAATGGATCTTGGTTGAGTTTTTAAACGTGGTTTAATAAGGGGACAGTTGGTTATGAGCAGTGGTGAATAAAGTACTTTAAAGCCATACTAGAGTAAAAGTACAGATATCTTACCTGAAAGTGACTTCGGTAAAAGTAAAAGTCACCCGTCAGAAAATGACTTGAGTAAAAGTCTTAAAGTAGCTCATATTAAAAGTACTTAAGTATCAAAAGTATCTGGTGTTGAAATGTACTTAAGTACCAAAATTTAAAATGCAAAGTGGTTTTTATAGTAGTCCTATACAGACATAAAACAACCCAAAATGTTTTTCCTCAAGATTTATCTCAACTGACTGAAAAATTATAACAACAATATGAATATAATGTATATAATGTATGATTTTACAAATTTTGAACCCTAGATGCTGAGGTTCAAATAGTAATGGACCAGTGCATCTGAACTTCTAGAGACAACAAAGAATCAACTATAAACAAGTGCCTCTTACTTAAGTACAGTAACAAAGTATTTCTACTTCGTTACTTTCCACCACTGGTTATGAGCTATGTTGATGTTCAGAACATTTATGATGTAAGGAGAACTTCCACTCTCACTAGGGGGCGCTCACAAGGTACTGCACAATCTATGGAGCTGCAGCCCTACGATGAAAAGATAAAAGATTCAAATGGTTTCTGGTCCGTTTAACGGCAACGTGACAGAGGCGTCACTCATCCTTTGATCTTTCTTGTACGTGTGTGTTTTAAGGCGACGCACCCGGGGCTCCTGAAGGTCAGCGGCCTGCAGGAGGGCGTGTACGCCTTCCAGATGACCATCACCGACACCGGGGGTCAGAAGAGCTCCGACAACGTCTCGGTCACTGTGCTGGCGCCCAAGCACCAAGCAGAAGGTGACTCACGCACCAAAAACCAAACCACATCAAGTTCTTCTGTGTTTGTGATGCTGAGTTTTTGTGCGAGCGGTGCAGTTACAGTTTTGTGTGTCCACAGTTTGCACCGGTCACTGTTCAAACTACCAGTTCAGGTGCGATGACGGCTGCTGTATCGACATCACCTACGCCTGCGATGGGAAGCAACACTGTCCAGATCGCTCAGACGAAGACTTCTGCCCAAACTGTGAGAATCGTTTCATAATCAGAAACACACGTTGTTGTTTGTAGTGACGGGAAAACAGTCTTTTATAATCTCTTGTGTGTTCCGGATCACGTTTTTAATGGTTCAAGGATAAAGACCTCTCCATCGTTTGTTTGTGTTTCTGCGATGTCTCCAGTTGACAGCAGCAGGAAGACGGTGTCCCACCCTGTGGACCTGCCCAGCCCGCGTGGGTCTGGAGCCCGGACGGAGGAGGCTGAGTCTGGGTCCAGGCTCCAGGACGGGACCAGGGACCACGTGGAGACCATCGTGTCACCTGAGGACAGAACCAAGACCGCGCCTCCTCAGAGTCCCGGTCAGCAGAGGACTTCAGTCAGTCAAGGTAAGATCGTTTAAAGCTCTTAATTAACACTCTGTAACATTTCCTTTCAGATAACAGCAACCATACACTGTATATAAAGATGGATAAAAAGGAAAAACTACTATAAATGTATATAAATGACATTTTCTTTGTTGGTACATGTACCATCCACTGATATCAAATATAAATCAAATCAAATCAAATCAAAGTTTATTGTCACATATTGGGACATGGCAGGCAGCATCTACACAGTAGACGGGCTTTACAAATTTTTGTAAAAATTGACATACCATATAACATATAACATATAACATATGACATATTAAAATGAAGCAGCAGTTTACAGGGGGAAAGAGTGGGGTATATTAAATTAAATAATATGAATATATGTGAGGTAAGTACCTATTAAGTGTGACCTGTGATCTTGTGACCTGGCACGCAACATCTACTTAGTACAAAAGCAGCAGTTTACCGGCTGGAGTGGGGAATATTAAATTAAAATAATATATATATATATATGTAGTAAGTACATAGTAAGTGGGACCTGTGATCTTGTGACCTGGCAGGCAAGGGCTTTACAAAATAAAAATAAAATAACATACCATATAACTGTTGTGCAATAGAAGGGGGACTCGACGTTGGCTAATTATCAATAATCATGGAATATGATTATTGAAACAATGAAGATTATTTATTTAAAAATAATTAGATTATTAATTGAAGATGATCAGTAATCAAATAACAATAAAACCATTAATGAGTAAATAAGGAAGTTTAACAATTAAGAATTATTAAATCATTAATTTGAGAATAATAATTCTTAATTAAATAAAGGAAGTTTAACAATTAGGAATTATTAAATCATTAATTTGAGAATAATAATTCTTAATTGTTAAACTTCCTTATTTACTCATTAATGGTTTTATTATTATTTGATTACTGATCATCTTCAATTAATAATCTAATTATTTTTAAATAAATAATCTTCATTGTTTCAATAATCATATTCCATGATTATTGATAATTAGCCAACGTCGAGTCCCCCTTCTATTGCACAACATAACATATAACATGGAGGAGGCAGTGTTACTGACCAGCCCCTGAACGATAAACAAAGATGAGTTTTAAGTGAATCCACCAGCTTTTCCTTTCACTTCAGCTGCTGTTGTTCAAATGTCGTCGACGCTGTGAGCCTCCATCGCTGCGTCATTAGTGCCGAGTCCCTTTGGAAAGAGGCAGAGTGGGTTTTAGTGAGTGTCTGGATTTGGAAGCAGGTGGAGCCCTGTAGGCAGACGCTGAGTCACAGCACGGAGCTGGACATGTAAGCTGGGAGAAAACAGCTCGGTGCTGGAACAAAGCTCCTCTGTCCCGTCCGCCACCTGATCCCGGAATCAGAGGCCGACCTGAAGGGCATCGTCCCCCCCCTTTTGCTGTTTTACCACAGGTATCATATGAGGCAGGTGTTTTCTCAGGAGTCTTAGATGAGAAATCACAGCCGAGACGAGGGAGGAGACGTCAAAGAGAAAAGCATCAGTGATATCCCTCGGTATCGCCTCATAGGAAATCCTCTCTCTCACCGAATCCTTCATTTCTGAGTCGATAAAATGTCAGGAAGTTGATGGTGTCTGTCAAAGCCTGTGATGACACCCTCATATTTCTCTTTTTTTATTTTTCAACCTGCAGCTCAACAACCAAACATTTTTCATTTTCAATCAAATCAAACAGAGAAAAACATTCGAGAAGCTACAAACACTGAATCTTAAGTGTTTCTGCTTCATAAATCATTTAAAAACATAGAGAAGAGAGAATTCAAAACACATCGCTGAAGGTAAACTTACTTTTCTAATATTAACCACTACAAGTAACACTCACCCACTCACGAGGCAATATCATTCAATCACAGTCTTAAGTTACAGCCATTAGGGGCAATGAAGTGAGACTGGAGGAGACAGGGGATCGAACCGTTGACCTTCATGTGAGTGCAGGACCCGCTCTAACCTTCAGGTTGGTCGTGGTGTGGATTCCAAAGTGACCAAACCTCCTGAAGTAAAGAGAAAGAGAATTGTAGAACCAGGGTCACGTTGTGTTATTGGTGTAACCATAGACATATATAAAGGCTAGATGTCTCGTCTGCGTTGCCGGTCAACCGATTTTGAAACGGTCTGGTTTGTTATAAACGTC
Organism: Limanda limanda; assembly: GCF_963576545.1. Lineage (NCBI taxonomy): Eukaryota > Metazoa > Chordata > Actinopteri > Pleuronectiformes > Pleuronectidae > Limanda > Limanda limanda. The sequence goes on along the minus strand of NC_083653.1, from coordinate 4,231,925 downwards.
AGAGATGTAGTAATTATGACACTGCATAAATTATTAATTATTTTTAAAAAATAACATCATTATTCATAAGTATGCAGTGTCATATCTACATCTCTGACGTTTATAACAAACCAGACCGTTTCAAAATCGGTGGAAAATTGAGCAAGTTATGGTTATTTACCACTACCAACACAATGTTATGGGTGAGCGAGCTGCCTCTAGCAAGATGGCTGCCATGTGGTGACGTCCGGCTCCGTCGAACGAGACATCTAGTCTTTATATATATCTATGGGTGTAACCTCACTCTGTTTCTCTGAATCCTGTTTCCTGCAGATCCCTGTGCTGCCGCCCCGGTGGTGGGACCCTGTAAAGGCACCTTCCCTCGCTGGTTCTACGACCAAAACGCCGGCGAATGCAAACACTTCCTGTACGGCGGCTGCCAGGGCAACCATAACAACTTCCTGCAGGAATCAGACTGCATCAGTGAATGTATACAAAAGAGTGAGTATTAGTTTTTGGTCCTTTTGTAACTGCAACAGAAAAACTACGATGCGTTTAACAAATAATGGAAAATTTGTTTTAGGTCCAGTTTTCAAACCTGCAACCGTGGCTCCTCCCATCACCAAACAGACAGAGATAGGTCAGTTTATTATTATTATTATTATTCTTAAAAACTGACATACGAGTCAGCTGAGTGCTTCATGTACTGAGGTGTATTCGTGTTTTCGTTACAGCTGCACCTAAAGTGTCCCAGAGCCAAGCAGAGAGCGACGCCCCCATCTCCAAACCCTTCCCAGCGATGGGAGGACATCCTGTCCCGGAGTCAGGTGACACCAGACGTCTGTGTTTCCTGTTCCGCCTCTGGTTCTTTTAACGGTTCATGTGTAATGACTTTGTTTCCTCCTCCAGGTGCAATCCTGCCTCTGGCTCTCGGGCTCCTCATCACTGCTCTGCTGCTGCTCATGATCGGCTGCCGCCTCAAACTCGTTCGCCACAAGCTGAAGAAAACCCGGCCCCTGACCACAGAGGAGTCGGATTACCTCATCAACGGCATGTACCTGTAGCCAAGCAAACCCGGGGCAGCGAGTATGAAGATCTGACGAATGAGAAAATCGTTGAGGATGTCGTCGTCACAACACGTAGAGCCGACGCCAGGACTTTTTGAAATTTGCACTCTGAATGTCTCGTCCCTTATTTGTCGTCACGTCAGGAAGGAAACAGCCCGACTCTCTGGTGTCATGAACGTTTTCCCTACATTTGAACGGCTGAATCTGCTGCTGCTGTCGGAACCGATGACACAGAGTCGGACGCTGGAGAGTTCACACTGCTGCTCAATCCACCATGAAGGAGAAGGGAACTCTGTAGAATGTGTACCTCCGCCTAACAGTCTCCTTAAATTAAAATAAGCTGAACCAAATTACACACACTCATATATATTAAGCCCCCTGAAGCGAACGCCATCTGATCCAGATCCACACCAACATTCATTGGGTTCCTCCCTGACCCATATCACATCCTCCCACCAAATATTGTGGTAATCTGACAAGCGCAGACAAAATCATAACTTTTCCTGGCAGGGGTAAATATCAACATTCCTATTTCAACGCCTGTACACTGATATATATATATATATGTAAACATATGATTGGATTACCCCCTTTATTAAAAATATACCTAATCCACAAATTAGCTAATTTAATATTTTAAATTCTGTAGATTTGACCTGGGGACAGAAGTGTTAATACTCTGGAGTGCCTGATGTTGAGTTATTCTTTAAATATCCCAGAACAGTAGTAACCATAGTGATTTCTGTCCTGTCCCACTCCCGCCTGGATCTGTTGCACACGTCTTCATCAAGCAAAAATTTCTGTGTGGAGTCTGTGACTGTATTTGTGCAATGTTTCCTCTAAGTGCTGTCTTACATGTCAGATATTAAAGTTTATTATATATCGAACAATATTGGTGTGGTGTGCTGACAATGATTTATACAATGAGCCTGCATTTTAAATATGTTTTAAACAACTATCGAGGTGAATACTAGTTTATCTTTTCTCTAGAATATTATTCAAACCTCAGTGAGACTTTAGGTTGCAGCCATAGACATGTATATCAACAATGTCCAGATGGTAGCTCGCCCCCTGGTGGCTGCCTCTAAACCGTACCTCCTCCATACAAGCAGGTGGGACACGGACCTAAACTAAAAAGTCAATGTACACGAAATTGTTCTCTAAATTATGGTTTCTGTCATTTTAGGTAGTTCTTATCAATCTGTTCAAGTCTTCGTGTTTCTGATAAGTTTGGTTTTCGTTATTTGACCGTATAAACAAATATGGGGAGAAACATCATGATTGACAGCAGTTACTGACTCGCGATTGGTCGAGAGCTTATATCGGTGAGACGGCAAAACCCGTATCCAGGATATTTCGGCTTCATGAGGGACACACAAAAGATTCAATAACAAAAGTCAGACATAAAACATCTCTTTATTTTCATATGCCATTCCATGAACTGTGAAAGCCAAGTATCACCCAAAATGAAATGTGCTTTTTTTTTATCTATTTTTTTTTTTTATTCCATGTAGGATTTTGTATTTTTCCTTTCTTTCTCTCAAGAGAACACACATTCATTTGCTTGATATTGTTGGAGAACGTTTTGGCAAAGCAGTGACGATGCCGTTTAGTGTCGGTCACCAGGAGAGCCTGCACGGGATCGGTTAACGGCAGAAAAGCAGCACATCACCGAGTGGAAAGCGCAGCCCTGGATGTGCTCGTGTGTCAGTGTTGTTAGCTCGCCGCTCGCTGTGGAGTCGGACTCGGTGTGATCCACTGCGTAGCTCTGTGTGTAGAACGGCCTAAAGAGTGCTGCACATCAAACATGATAAAGTGGGTTACATCAGCTGTTGTGTAGCCTGTGTGTGTGTGTGTGTGTGTGTGTGTGTGAGATCCTAATACTGCTGGCAGGGGAAGAGAGCACACGCGCTGTAGCTAGTTAAATCATCTAAAAGTCTCCGGCTTTCCTCCTCCTCCTCCTCCTCCTCCTCCTCCTCCGGCGTCCCTCCCACGTTCAGCTCCGATGCTGCTGAAATGTAAAACTGTCAAAATGTCTTGACTGCATTTTTAAACGATGGCGAAAACAAAAATTAAATCCAGCGGTTAAAAAGTAAAACGAAACACCCCCAAAAAAAGATGCGCGCAGCTGTAAAAGAAACGCAAAACGCTCTCTCCCTTTATTCCTGTGCCGAGCGTGAAGCAGTCCCTCTCCCCAGCCGTCCCCCGGGCTGTCATCACTGTGGTACTGGCTGTCTGTTGTTAGATGTCAAACAAAAAAAGAGCCTGTTTTTGTTATGCTTGCAACATGACGAGGGCGGTCCGACCCCATCCGAGTCTTCTCCAGGTCCAAACCTCAAGGTGGAAAACGGACGGTCTTCCTCTTCAAAGTTCATCCCTGTGAGAAACACAAGGCCGGACGTTAGAGGAGAAACGGACGAGCGGCTTGAGAGCAACACAAACCCAGATCTCATCGTGCAAACACTGGGGAGTTAGAATCACATGCAGGATATTAAGATTGGTTGTCACAATAAAATCCAAACAGTTACAGTTAGATTTTTCCACATCTCACAGAGTCGACGATTCAGTCGGTATTAGAATCCAGATGAAGAAGTCATGCTCTGAAAAACCAAGCATATAACCTCACACGTTACACTAATTAGTTAATGGTTTGATTTTTTGGCGCCAAAAAGAACTAGAATTCAAAATTTCACTCGTCAGGCAGGTTTTTACAAACCAGTTTAGTGTTAAAATGGAGGAAACGTGCAGGTGTGGTATGGAGGAAGCAACAAATGTCGACAAGCAGCACAATGCAGCCTCTTGAGATCCATCGCCTGCTCCGAGCCACACCGGGTCACCTGGGCCACTGTGAGAAGCAGAGAAGGGGGGAGGAGGGGGGGAAGTAGGAAGTCACTTCCACCTGGACCACTGCTTGTCTTTGTCTGTTAAAGGCACATAGATCACCCCCATCAGGGGCTTCATTTTGGTGCTGCCATCCTCCAGCTTGTCGTACTGCTCCAGCATCTGGTTTCCTCCGGCCGGGCCGACCGGGAGGATCAGCCGCCCGCCGGGCTTCAGCTGGTCCAGCAGCTGGGAGAGGAAGGAGGGTTCAGAGCGTGAAGAGACATGTCCAGGATGGATTAGAATGACATTACAAAGTCAGGTTTGCATCACATTTCTTGAGTTATATACAATCCCTGTTTTGAAATCGGGAAATCTGTGAGACTCACAGCTTGAGGGACGTTGGGGGCTGCGGCGCCGACATGAATGGCGTCATAAGGCGCCTCGTCCTCGTAGCCCAGTCTCCCGTCTCCCACTGAATCAGAATCAGAATCAGAATTCTTTTAATTACCAAGTATATTTGCACATACAGGAAATTGCCTTGGATACAGAGGATACACACAGGATATCAGGTGAAGGCTACGAGCTGCGTTTCCTCATCAAGTAACATATAGAAACACATTTCCAAAGAGGAGACTTTAAATATCTTTATTCAGAATAAGGTAAATAGTTTGATTAATGGCGTCTGTGTGAATAGAGTGAATGACACGTTACCTGTGAGCGTCACTCGGCCCGAGGTCAACAAACTGGGGTCGTCTTTGTTCACATTGTTTATAGAATCATCTACCAGCTCTTTGATGTGATCGATCCCTATAACTTTCCCTTGAGGACCTACCTGTAAAGAGCGGAGGGAGAGGGGGGGGGGGGTTGAGGCTCACTTCATAAACACAAAGGATTTCACTTCATCTGATTTCACACCGACTGGTTATTAAATTAAATGATTACATGTAGAGAGCCACCATAGAGAAGTTGTGTGTGTTTACCCGTCATGTGTGTGGCTCACCATTCGTGCAAAGCAGGCGGACAGGATCCCGCTGCCGGAGCCCACGTCCAGAGCCTTGGCTCCGTCGTACAGCTGGTCGTGGAGAAGCTCCAGGGCGTAGGCGTGCTGGGGGGGGTGGGGGGGGGGGGGGGCACAGTGATGACAAGGTACAGGCCAATCAGGATGAAAATAACTGATAAACGTGGAAACTTGTCTCACAATGTTGAGATCTAAGCACCTTTCCGTTTGACAAAGCTAAAATTCAAATCCATAAAACTGCCTGAGTGTGTTTGGATGTTATTTTAAACCGTTAACAATCCAAAAAAGTATTTTCTTACCATATGTGGGGCGCTGATGGTTGCTTGAAAACCTTTTGGTTAAAAGAAAAGCAGAGACTTGGTCAGATCATCCCTCAGACATCAGACTGTGTGAATATATACGAGTGTGTTACGAGTGCGTACCTATTGACTGGGGCGAGTCCATGTAGGGATTACACCTGGAGAAATGGGATCGGTCTGTGGCCAGCATGACTTCATAGACCTTGTCGGATTTAATAATGCCATTTTCTGTGGAGGAAAGAGAGAAAGTTTGTCTCACTGTATGTTATGGACACACGCACAAGTACAAACACCAGGAGGAAACTTATGACACAACCTCAAAGCAGGAGCAGATGTTACATATACTGTCTCAACCTTCACTGTGATAAAACCAAATCCATGAGCAGGACTTCTTATCAGACCCTGACTCATATGGATTGCTGGAGGCCGATAGCAATATTAGGGGATATATCACTTAAAATTCTGATGAATATACTTAAAAAATTTCTTTATCAACCTCCCATTACAACGTTTTAATTGAGGCTCAGTAATTTACAGTTTAACTAGAAACTTTAGTATAAACTATAAATGACAAAACACAAATAGAGCTGGAAAGCTTTTCACCACATTAGCCCTAAAAGGAAAAATATGCCACCTATGAAAAATACAATGTCAGAGAAAATGCAGGATGAAAGCGTGGAGACTTTATAGTGATAAAACATTTCTGCAGAGAGTCACATGTGCTTATGTGAGCAACCGACAAGTGACAAGCACTAAGAGACAACTCATGGGGGGAAAAAACTCCATATAAAAGTACTAGTCTTCATATTAATCCCTTTTAACAAGTTCCTGTAGCAGCTGGTGCCAAAGGAAGGAGTCGCCAACGACAGCCGGCGCCGCTCTCGTTACCGACTCCCCTCACAGCCATCCACTGCTTTTGGAGACATTGCAAATCCACCAGATGGACGCTCACTGCTGATTTCTGAAATTAAAACGACACACATCGGCCGGTTTCGAGCTATTTTTTTGTTCCATCCACAATTATTCTCAGGATTCTAAATTGCCTGGGAAATTCAAAACGAGCCTGTACACCCACACACGCGATTCAAAAGATGCATTTAATCTCCGACACATAACTGAGCGCTGGACTTTAAACATTCATGAGGCATTAGAACAAATGCGACTGTCTGAACAGAGCAGTTCTGAGCGCTGGGATCAGGAGGCTAGACACAAAGTGGTGAATTAGCATGCATCCTGCGTGTGACCTGCATGAATCCAGCCTGTGCTCGTTCTGGGTTCAATTTAAGCCACTAAATGGGTCAGTGTCCAGTTCAGGGTTTAACCAGGAGGAGCGTGAAAGCAAAAATAATGACCACATCATTTAAAATTTCACAAGGGTCTATACCACGGCAAAGAAAGAAAACGTGATCTTGTGCCAATGATGGAATTTATTGCACCGAAGCTGCTTCCAGACATGCACTGAACTCTGCAGCTCCTCCACATCTTCCACAGAGGAGGTGCATGTGTGAATGCAAATGTCCGAGGGAGACTCTCCGCAGTATCTGCAGACTTTCTCCGCCTGACCTCCTGGTGTAAAGTCCGTGGTCATCCCGGAGAGGTCGATGTGAGAACACAGCAGGGACTGAAACCCCGTGTTTAGACAGTTTGTGGTGATGAGACCAGGCGACGGCGTCCGGCTGCTGTAAACACGATCATGTGACCTCCGCAGCGGAGTTAATACGTCACTTGCTCCGCCTCTGTCTGCTGCACCCGGCTGCTCCACCTCTCTCTCTCTCTCTCTGAACAATGCGGAGGATTTGATGCTGTTGTGTGAACGTGTCTGTGCAGAGAACCTCCCTGTGCTGCGTGTTAAACCCCAAACTGCGGGAACAGTCCGGAGCCGATCCCCTGGATTAGGTCATGTCTGAGGGTGGAGGGATGGGACATGGGCCAAGTAGGAACCCATTTAATTGTTGATGCAGATGCTGGAATTAGTCTACAACATGCAGGATAAATATGGCTGAATATACGAGTCATGATTTTTGATTAAGGAGCAAATACAGAAAGACGAGTCACACTTTCAGAACGCTTGCAGCTTCCCAGTCTGCTGCAGAGCTGGACTGAGCAGAATATAAATAGCATCGGGTGGATATTTAATATTGAAGTCGTCAGATATGATGACAGTGCACATCTCGTTGCTCGGTGTTCACTTCGCCTCTGTGCCCCACACGATGCTGTAATGTCTGGGCTGCAGGATGAACCACGTGGCACCGGTGGCACCCATGGCACCAGATCCCAGCGGGGTGCCCCAGCGACTCCCTGCCCCCTTGAGACGACCCCTCACCCCGCCTGACCACCCAGCCAGCAGCCGCAGGGACACCGGGGCGTGTCCACCACAGTCACCCGCTAAAGGAAGGTGGTGCAGCAGCAGCAGCTGGTGGAGGTTCAGGTGGAGGTGGATGGTGCAGGGTGGAGAGTGGGCAGGGCAGCTAGCAGCTAGCAGGCTAACAGGCTAACGCTAGCTGCAGTGACGCCAGTCTATGAGTGACGCACATAGAGCTAGCACGCTAAGCTAACCCTGCAAAACAACACATATCCTGCGACTACAGATAAGATTACACAAAAACAAAACAACAAACGTGTGTTTTTGTTTTATTTCAGCAGCGACGCGGAGAGGCGTGTGCTCCGCGGCACAAAGGGGAGGAGAGAGAGGCAGCGCTGGGTCAACAACAACTTGACCACACGGCTAGCTAGTTAGCATGCTAGTTAGCCTGCTAGGTGGCTAGGTGGCTAGTCCACTCCCCCGGTGCTGCGCTGGTCCCCTCAACCCGCCACATGAAGCGTTTCTCCGGGTCAGCGGTGCGTGCAGGAGCCGCCGCGGTGCTCGCTACTCACTGCGGAGGTTGTTGACGAGCTCGGCGTGGCTCGCTCCTCCAGACTTCCAGGCCATCGTGAAGCAGAGCCTGCGGAGCAAGGAGAGGATCGCAGCTGTCAGTGCCGAGCATGCGCAGAACGATTTACAAAGGAAGCCCACGACTTCCAGGGCAACGCGTCACCGGGCATCCGGGCCACGCCTCCCTGCGGGGGGGCGGGGCACGTGGTCACCCTGTGGTCGTTTACGTCCGATTGATGTAGAAGAAGAGAGAGATGGATGGATAGGAAGATGGATAAATAGAAAGGGAGGGATGGATTTATGATAGCGAAGAAGAGAGAAAGATGATAGATAGATAGATAGAGAGAGAGAGAGAGAGAGAGAGAGAGAGAGAGAGAGAGATAGATAGGGGGGGAGAGAGAGAGAGAGAGAGAGAGAGAGAGCGAGAGAGAGAGAGAGAGAGAGAGAGAGAGAGAGAAAGAGAGATAGATGAATAGATAGAGAGACTGAGAGAGAGGGGGAGAGGAGAAGGGATGGATGGTTGGATTGATGGAGAAGGAGAGAGAAATGGATGGATAGAAAGATGGATAAATAGAGAGGGAGGGAGGGATGGATTTATGATAGCGAAGAAGAGAGAAAGATGATAGATAGATAGATAGATAGATAGATAGATAGATAGATAGATAGATAGATAGATAGATAGATAGATAGATAGATAGATAGATAGATAGATAGATAGATAGATAGATAGATAGATAGATAGATAGATAGATAGATAGATAGATAGACAGAGAGAGAGAGAGAGAGAGAGAGAGAGAGAGAGAGAGATAGATAGATAGATAGATAGATAGATAGATAGATAGATAGATAGATAGATAGATAGATAGATAGATAGATAGATAGATAGATAGATAGATAGAGTTAGAGAGATGTATGTACTTTATTGTTCCCAAATATGTAAATGATTGTTACAGCAGCATGTGAAGTAGCAATAAAACAGTTACGAAGAATCAAAATAGCTAAAAATGGAATGTAATTAACATAACATTTAGGAACAACTATACATACTCACTGAGGAAATGATACACAATAAAGAACTACAATACACACTAAAGTACTACAATATAATAGAACAAAGAATGAGCCTATAAACAAGAGACTAAATGCAAGAGATGACAAAACTATGAACAAGAGACACTAGTAGTTTGCATTAAAATACTTTTTTTTTTTTAAGTGCTGCATAAATAAAGTTTATTTTATTATTATGATTATTAACTAGGGACGGGAATCGGCAGGGACCTCCCGATACGATACTATCACGATACTTAGGTGGCGATACGATATGTATTGCGATTCCATTTTACGATTTCCTGGGATTTCTTTTGGTTATTTTTTTTTTTTAAATACTGGACCATGGAAAAATGTTGAATTATACCTTCAAATACAACAGTCAAATTCACTTAGAGCTTTACCAGTTTTATTTCAAATATTAACATTAACTTAATGACTGCCGGGCAGCCAATAGAGAAAATAAATAAAAATGTGCCCTATTATTGTATAGCCCCTCTCAACTGCACACAAACTGACAGATTAAGAAATGTATGCCACTTAGGCTACTTTTAAACAATAAATAAAAGGTAAATTAAATAGAATGAATAAAAGTTTACTTAAAATATAAACTTTGAAATAAACAAAAAGTAGGCTATTGTTGTTTGCATGTAGGCGATGCAAAGCTAGTGCTTGGGTATGTTTAGATTCTTGTGTAAAAACGAGAGCTGGTCAAAAAAAATTTTTTTTTTAAATCGATTTGGGAGGCAGCATGGCGATTTAAAATCGTCATTTACTAGAATCACGATTTGTAACTTAATCGATTTTTCCCCCCATCCCTATTATTAACTGTATATTTCTACTTGCGTTACTTATCCCACAGTCTGAACCCTTCACACCAGCTGGGGGCGCTCCTTCTCACTGCTGTCTTGTGTGGTTTGACCCCGCCGAGCCACCGTACTCAGTGGACGGCAGCGGGCGCGTACAGTTCGGTTTGGCTCCTGAATGCTAAGCTAACCCGGGCTAACGTGTTCTGCCTTAAAGTGTCAGAGAGAGAACGATGGAGAACGTGAACGCCAAGTACGTGTCCCAGAAAGTGAGCCGGACCCGGTGGAAGCCCGTGTCCGTGTCCACGCTGCAGCAGCCCGACGTGTTCGCGGCCGGATCCTGGGACAACGAGGTGGGCGAGATGGTATTTACACTGAACTTCACACCAGGCGTCATGGAGAAAACACTCGAGTCTGTTTTCATCTGGTGAAGCAGTCTGGTTCCTGGGTCAGATCGGGCAGATCTCGACTTGAGGCACGTTGTTATTCGTAAAGTCTCAATTCGGCTTCAATTCGGCTTCTATCTGCTGCAAGAACAAGTGTTTATTTGATAGATAAGTAGATAGATAGAGTACTTTATTCATCCCCGAAGGGAAATTAAGTCGTCATAGCAGCCGGTATATTTGAATACAATAAAATACAATAGAATAAAATAAAAAATATTGAGGTAGAAAGAATAAAAAACAGAAACACAAGATAGTATACTGATGATATGATGGTAATGTTATTGTTAGACAGTATATCAAAATAGTACAGTATATATAGTATATAATATAACATAATATATATTTATATATGATAGTAATAATACCAGTATAATTGCAGTATATAGTAATAATGGCAGCAACAGTATATATAATAATAATAGTAATATAATAATAATCATAACATGTACACATGTATAAATATGTGTATATAGACTTATATACAAAGAATATACAGAGAGTATGATATAATATATGATATATAGTAGAGGTATAAATATAAGTATTACTATACTAGATAATATGTAATATGATATACTATGAGTGTAAGAATACGTAGACAGAGTGTGCAAAAGACAATATTATTGTATAAAATGATATATAATATCAATATGTTTTATATGAACACATATCACATATGATGTGAAGTAAGTGTATATGGAGCGGAGTGTTGTACAGGGTTCACAGTGTAAGGAGATAGGTGTTTGTTGTTATTACGTGTTAATTACGAGTCATAACTATAAGCTCATTAATCCATTGAGAGAAAGCAGAATACTTCATAAATTTTAACTGTGGTGATACAGCTATCTTTATGAGTTATTTGTATGTAATATGTATAATCTATATTTGTATTATTGATATGGATTTACTGCATATTCTCTTATCCTGTGGCAGCATCTAATTTCACTCATTTGTGTTATTTGGTGGGTTTTTGTATAAACTACTTCAACATCTACCACACTAGCCTCTGTTTACTTTACATGGATGAATATACAAGTATTTATATGTAGGTAACAGTGTGTTTTGTATATGTTGGGTGAATGTGTGGGCACATATGTCTTTATAATTGTTTTAATAGAGTCAAACTACCACCTGCTGCCTTTTTAAACATCAGCTCCTGTGAATCTGTCTGCAGGACAACAAGATTTCCATCTGGTCCATCGGGAGCAATGGAAGTTCAGACATGGACGATGGATTTGAGGGAGATCCTCAGCTGTTGTGTGAACACAAGCACGATGGAGATGTTCTAGACCTTCAGGTGAGTCTCTTAAACTTTCCACCTCCCTTGGAGTTGGTTGAAGGTCAAATGTGCAGATGTCACAGTGTTTCATGTGAAGCTGTGAAACCATAAAATCGCCTCAGGGGTCGTGTGAGGACAAAGAAAAATCACAAGGCTGTTGTCATGTTTTTGTTTTTATCTTTTGTACAAATTATCTTATGTTTAGATTCTATTTCATTTTTGTGGAATTCATCTCGTGCCTTCATACAGCCTTTAATATTTTACAGTTTCTGGACCAAGACAGAATCGTCACGGCATCTTCAACTGGAGCAGTCAGCATCTACCGCCACCACCAAAACAGTCAGGTACACGTTATACTAATAACTTTATAATAATAATAATAATAACTTTATTTTACAACCAACTGACACATGGAGCCATTACCAACAGACCCTGGACAATAATGTGATATCTTTCACTTCTGTTTGATCTTCCTTGTGGAATATCTGCTGTTCCAAAATAAGGGGGAACAATAAAGCCCTCAAAAAGCCAATTCATTTGCCTGAATAATAATAATAATAATAATAATAATAAATAATCCTTACAATTTCAACCTGACCTTGGATCAGTGCTCGGGCCCTAAAAAGCATGTTGCAAGAAAGTCGATCAAACAGTGAAGTTAAACCCTGAGTAGAGCAACATTTGACCTGAATCTTATACCACAAGGATCAACTAGTGGTCAGTTCTTCTTCTTGCATTTCTGAAGTAGTTATTCTGATTTGTAACATTTATGAAAACTGCAAATTTCCACAGGGTGTTTTATGTATGACTTTATAAAAGCTTTTGCAACAACCACAGACACGGAAATGGCTCCACAAATATGTTTCAGTTCAGGTAAAAGAACTGTTGACAAAGTGTTTAAAAGGAAACGTATGACATAGTTGTGGTTTGATAAATCATCTAATTTAATCGTCTCTCTCTCTCTTGTTTGCAGACATTATCAGTTGCTCAGAACTGGCCGAGGGCGCATCGTTACCCCTGTGACAACGCCCCCTGCACCGGGGTCGTGTGCAGCAGCCCCGAGATCGTCACGGTCGGTGAAGACGGCCGGATCATCGTCTTCAGAGCCGACCAGGAAGCAGTGATCCGAGTCATAGGTGAGACTAAGTTTAACCTGCAACATTTCACAATAAAAATGTACTGGCTAATGTTTCTTGGGACTCACGTGGTTTATTGGACTGTTTCATCTCTGCCAGAGAACGCCGACAGCAGCACGATTCATGCCGTGACTTATCTGAGGACAACAGAGATTCTGACGGTGAACTCCATCGGCCAACTCAAGCTGTGGGATTTCAGACAACAAGGCAACTCGGCCTCCCAGGTCCTCTCCCTGTAAGATCTCCACAGGCATCATCTCAAAAGATTAACTATTTCCTTTCAATATAAGCAGAATCAGAATCAGAATTCTTTTATTTGCCAGGTATGTTTGCACATATAGGAAATTGACTTGGTGTCGTTGGTGCACTGAACATAAAAACAACAATATAAGAAAAACAACAATATATAAGAAATAGAATAAAATAAAATAAAATAGAATAAAATAGAATAAAGTATATACATATATACAGTAACAGAGTAAAACGGTTATGGGCACGTGCTGTGCGAAGGTGCAGAGATTGGTGATAGTGCCAGTAATATATAAGTTATAAATTATGTGCAGGGGGGGGGCTGGTGGGGTAGAGTCAGTGTGATGCAGAGTCAGTGTGGTGCAGGGGGCTTGTTTGTGAGCCCCACTGCCCCGGGGAAAAAACTGTTCAGATGGCGAGACGTTTTGGTCCTGATAGCCCGGAACCTTTTTCCGGAGGGAAGTCTCTGGAACAGGTGGTGACCGGGATGTGAAGGATCAGCAATGATCTTTCCTGCTCTCTTACTGTACCTGGAGTGGAACAGGTGTAGGAGAGCCGGCAGCAAAACTGACAAGTTGTTTTCCTCTCAGCTCCGGGGATAGAGTTCCTCTGCACTGTGTGGACAGACATCCCAACCAGCAGCACATCGTAGCCACAGGAGGCCAGGACGGCATGCTCTGTGTCTGGGACGTGAGGCAAAGCAACGCTCCCTTCTCACTCATGGAGGCGCACTCTGCTGAGAGTAAGACTTACACTTACAAGTTCATTTTGATCTTTTTAGCAATAACTGATGTGTTTTTTTAACATAAAAGTTTTTCTGTGGTTCTCTGTGCAGTGTGGGAAGTCCACTTCCACCCAACCAACCCAGACCATCTGTTCACCTGTTCAGAGGACGGCTCGCTGCTACACTGGGAAACATCCTCACAGTCAGACATGCCCTCCTTCCTACAAGGTAAGACGACATGTGTCACATGTTTCCATCTCATCTGAGAGCACAGGGAGATGACAAACACTTTTTTACGAAGAAAAAAATCTGCTCTGTGCTGCAGGGAACTGGCATTTTTCCACAATCCAGAGTATTTTCATTATACTTGTTGTAAACGGTTAACTTTAGCGTTCCAAACTCTAAACCATTCACCAAATGTTATCAGGACAACACCTCTGATTGAGGTGTTGTTACAACTTTACACGACAGTTCAATCATATGTTAGCAACTTATCTTTCTGCCTTAGAAAGAATATAATTGTATATTTCCTGTATTAGTCTTAATGTCAAATAACCCAGCATCTTTGAATCTATACACCAGCATAATAATGGCACAGAAATCACAATAAACCCAATTGCAATATGCTTCATTGTGGTTTTCCCAGGCGGCAGGAACACCAGCATGATGTCTCGCAGTGCGATGGCTCCAGCCGGAGGGAACCAGTCCCTCGTCAACGCCTGGCTGAGCGGAGACTCCAGTAAAGGACGCCTGGAGACCACCCACATGCTGCCCAGCCAGACGCTGTCGGTCAACAGCCTGGACGTCCTCGGACAGTGTCTCGTCTGCGGGACTGACGGAGAGGCCATTTTTGTCAACAGGCAGATCCCAGTCTGAAGTGCACATGAGAAAGAGATATTTATTTGCAGCCAATTTCGGTCCCAGCTGAGGTTTTACTTTCTGCTTTGATCAGATATAAAAACAAATGTTCACACGTGTGTTTGTGATATTGTGGCTTTACTTGTGTATTTTGCTGATGCACTGATGGATCATTATGGCTTCATTGTTTTGTAAATCGTTCCAAGCAGAGTATTTTAGTTCAGCTGAACTTTTTGAAAGGATGTTGTTGAAAACTGTTTTTGAAATAAATAAATAAACCAATAAAATAGAAATGACGTAAATGCTTTCACAGTTTATACACAATAGGTTCAAATGAACTCTGCTGCTGGTTGTTTAATATAATTCTACTTTACAGCTCAGATTAGTTTTGTTCACTGAGCTCAGGTGAAGGATGAGGAAACTACATCCGGGGAACTTGAATGAAGCTTCACCCTTAAATTCCTCTCCTACTGTTTCCTGTATTGCTTTTAAAATTAAAAGCTCAAACATAACACTAACGATTTAGATAATTTCTGCTGGACAAACTATTCTTTAACAACATTTTCTTATATGTTTAAGTATTAAGTGTAGATTGCCGCTTAAACCAATCTAATAACACCACTACTTACATACCTGTCTTTGAACACATATTATATTGATTTTTTTGTGTTGAAAGGTTATTTTAATATTTAATTGAATTTTGTCTTGCTTTTTGAACACTGAATTTGACAATAAAATAGCTGTAAAATACCGACACACACATTCAAGGAATTTGCTGTGTTGGCAAAAATACAAAACTAGGAAAATGTAATAAGTTGACAAGTAAGATATACTGGTTCTGGAAAATTACGATGGTTGTTTGAATCAGTTGTATGGATTTTTAAATAAATTAGTTTTGCCCCTTTACAGGATTTTGTTCACATAATATACATATCCCCCCGATTAATTTATTGTGAAAGCACCGGAAGTGCCGTGTGTTGTTTTGGTGTGTAGCTTGTGTCTGTTGTACTTGTCATTCACGTCCCAGGAATTCAGGAGCTCCAGAGAACCAGCGGCTCGACTCCACGTTCGAGCCCGAAATCGCGTCCTTGTCTCCGGGGGAAAGGTTCGAGGAGACGTTGCCTGTTGTCGGAGCCGGAGAAGAGTCGAGGGAAGCGGCCGCTGCGGACCTAACCCTAACCCGGGTCAGTTGTCACACGGAGGCTAACAAGCTAGCATGCTAACGAGCTAGCATGCTAACTCTCAACCTGTCCCTAGCTTAGCGGAAGCTAATGGACGCCTGGGACCCGCACGGGCCGCGGGGACGCAGCTGCGGGGTTCGGTCTCACGCAAAGCGGGATCGAGAACAAGACCCCCCGCAGTGTGGTGGTCGTTAGATCGCGAATTTGTGGATGTTTTTAGGGACATTTAGCGAGAAGCGTGGGGGAGTCGCGTTAGCATCGTCGAGCTGTTAGCGCACAATGCTAACGATGCTAGCAGGTGGACGGGCTCTTGTTTTGAGGAGGTGTAGCTTTTATTTTGGAGGCTGGAATCTCCACTTTATTGGTTTTAAAAGGTTTTAAACGAGTCAAATAGTATAAAAATAATTTTGTCAAGTGGAAGGTTTGTGTTATTCTGCTTCTCCTTTGCTGATTGGTGTAAAATATCAAGTTATCTGTTGTTGTTATGACTGTTGTTCTCGTGTTATTGCTCCATTGTTGTTGTATTTAAGTTTAGTTATTATCCTTAATCGTTACTTTACCTGCCTGCTTTATATTTATTGTACTAAAAATGAGGCTTAAATCGCTAAATTATGGATCAATCAGCTTTCAGTCATAACAGCCTGACCAATATTTAACTCTTTTATTTTGGAGGCAGGAATCTCCACTTTATTGGTTTTAAAAGGTTTTAAACGAGTCACATATTATAAAAATAGCTTTGTCAAGTGGAAAGTGTGTTATACTGCTTCTCGTTTGCTGATTGGTGTAAAATATCAAGTTATCTGTTGTTGTTATGACTGTTGTCCTCGTGTTATTGCTCCATTATTGTTGTATTTAAGTTTGGTATTCAACTAATTGTTATTAGTTATTATCCTTAATTGTTACTTTACCTGCCTGGTGTGTATTTATTGTACCAAAAACGAGGTTTAAATTGATAAATTATGGATCAATCAGCTTCAGTCACAACAGCCTGACCAATATTTAACTCCTCGTGTTTATCTGTCACTATTTTTGAACCACGTCTCATTTGCCAAACCTGTTCGGTCACTTGACACGTGCTCTGGATTCCTTCTTGTTTTCAGGAGGATGCAGATGTGAAGTCAGACGCACGCCACCTCCATCCGCAGCCCCCCCGCCCACTGAGCGACCTCCTCTTCATCCCCCTCCATCGTCTCCATACATGCGTTTACATGAAGAGAGGGGAGAAACCCGAAGGATACCGACAGATGAGGCCCAAGACCTTCCCCGCCAGCAACTACAGCGCCAACAGCCAGCAGATGCTGCAGGACATCAGGGACAGCCTGCGCCACCTGACCAAACCCCCGGAGCCGCCGAAGGTGGACGTCGGCGGCGGCGCCGGGAAAATGGTCGCCGAGGACACGAGGCAGCAAGGGCGCTGCATCAACCCCAAGAACCCGTACCACAAGGCCCTGCAGGAGATCCGCAAGTCCCTGATGCCCTTCGCCAATGAACCCAGCGGCTCCGGGCCCGAGGCCAACAAGCACATGGCGCCGGACGCCCCCCCGAGCAACGGGTTCGAGGAGGTGAGACGAGTGTTTTGTGTCGGCTGTCGTGTTGCCAAGACGGGTTGTTGTTGTTGTTGTGCAGGATTATGGAGCAGTGTCAGACTGTACGTGTCTGAGTGACTGAGTGTAATCACACGGTGCACTTTGCCTAAGTGGGAATTATTTGGAAAATGACAAGAATGCAAAGTAGAATGACGAGCTCGTGCAGTTGAGAGAACAGAAGTGTTTCTCACGGGTTCTGAGCCGGTGTTTTCAATCCAAGTGAGAAGTGGTTTGTACGTAACAGGGGTTGTAACGGGTTTATAGAAAGAAATTAACACCATAATATAATAGAAATGGTTTAGTTTGGTTTGGTTAGTTTATTCCAATAATTCATTAGTTGACCAACAGATTTGTTTAGTTATCCAAATAAAAATCTCTGTTTCCAGTTATATTCCATAAATTTAGATAGATAGATAGATGGATAGGTAGATAGATAGATAGATAGATAGATAGATAGATAGATAGATAGATAGATAGATAGATAGATAGATAGATAGATAGATAGATAGATAGATAGATAGATAGATTGATTACTTTATTCATCCCCGAAGGGAAATTAAGTCGTCATAGCAGCCGGTATATTTGAATACAATTAAATACAATACAATAGAATAAAATAAAAAATATTGAGGTAGAAAGAATAAAAACAGAAACACAAGATAAATATGTAGATAAGGTGCAGTGGCAAGATGATGGTAATAGTACTGATGATATGATATGATGGTAATGTTATTGTTAAACAGTATATAAAAATAGTACAGTATATATAGTATATAATATAACATAATATATATTTATATATGATGGTAATTATACCAATATAATAGCAGTATATAGTAGTAATGGCAGCAACAGTATATATGATAATAATAATAACATGTACACATGTATATACGTTTTTATATACAAAGCAATGAATATATTGATGGAAAAAATGATGTGCAGAATAATTAATAATGTAATTAATAAGCTACAAGCCATTTGCATTAAGTTAAAAGCAATTGGTTATGTATAATCTGTTCTTCTTTGCTGAAGTAATGAATCCTAACAAAATACAATATTTTCTCTGTTTGTTTTTTTCCCCGAAGCCGAGCAACAGTCGTAACGTGGGCGTGTCTTTAGACTACATGGGTAAGATGACCTATCAGGACGCGATGAGGGATCAGATGGGCGTCACCAACCCCAACACAGCCGGCCTGAAGGCCTCAGGTACGTGAAGCGTCCTCTGGGACGAGCGGCCGGTTTGTCTCCTTGTCTCCGTCCACTCGGGATCGCTCGGCCTCTGTTATCGTTTTCAGGATTTGGGACGTTTGCGTAAAGAAATGACAAAGTGCTCTGAGAGAGAGAGAGAGAGAGAGAGAGAGAGAGTGAGTCACTGCATGGAAGACGTGAGCGGAAATTAGGTTGATGGTTTTCAGAGCAGGCGTGGTAGCTTGTCACCACCATGTTCGCTGCCAACATTCTCTACTATTGATAAGTATTGTGTGTGTGTGTGTGTGTGTGTGTGTGTGTGTGTGTGTGTGTGTGTGTGTGTGTGTGTGTGTGTGTGTGTGTGTGTGTGTGTGTGTGTGTGTGTGTGTGTGTGTGTGTGTGTGTGTGTGTGTGTGTGTGTGTGTGTGTTGAAAACTGTTCTGGATTAAAACCGCTAAAAGTGAATACAGGGTAAGATCAGCGGAGTTGAAAACACAAGACGACAAACCACCACACATTAGAGATCAGAGTCAAAATATGAATCTGGATTCGTACAGATCTGTAGTTTAAACTATAATCTGGGAAAGTCAAATTTCTGTGTTCTTAAATTCCTGAATTAACCGTCTAACTCTATATTCTGTGAGTTCAGGTTCGTCCCACATGCCGGTGCTGAGGAGGCCGAGCTGGAAAGGCTCTAAGGAGTCTCTGGCTCCTCGACACGGCCCCATCATGGTCGACGGAATAATGTACCGCTCCGACAGCCCCGGCCCCCCCCCTGCCTTCCCCCAGGGTCACCCGGCCAACAACCAGAGAGCCAACCCCCCCCTGCCACCCCAGGTGCGCAGTGTGACGCCTCCACCGAACCGCGGGGCCATGCCTCCGTCGACGTCCTGGGACAGCAACCCGTCCACCAAGCGCTACTCTGGTAACATGGACTACCTGGTGCCCCGTATCTCTCCGGTACCCCAGGGGGCGTGGCCTGATGGCTACTCGGCCGCGGCCTCTCAGAACCAGCGTGGGATCAGTCCGGTGTCGATGGGCCACCAGCCCATCATAATGCAGAGTTCTGGAGGGAGTAAGTTCACCTTCCCCTCCAGCTGGACCCAGAACGGCTCCCCTCAGCCAGACTACATGGGGGGGAACAGCCGACAGCCGCCCCCCCCACCATACCCGGTCAACCAGAGCAGCCGGCACAGCCCCACGGATCAGACGGGAGGACCCGCCTCCTCCCCCTCCTACTTAAACGGTGGGAACATCCCTCAGTCCCTGATGGTTCCCAACCGCAACAGCCACAACCTGGATCTGTGTAACCTAGGTCCTCCTCAGTCCTGGTCTCAGCCGCCTCTGGTCCCCAATCAGCCTCAGTCCTCCTCCGGCAACAGCAGCAACCAGGACCTGTCTCCGTCGTGGCAGCACAACCTGCCGGTCCGCTCCAACTCCTTCAACAACCACCAGCTGAACGGCAGGGCGCCGCACCCGGCCGGCTCCCAGCCCTCAGCCACCACGGTCACCGCCATCACCCAGGCTCCCATCCTGCAGCCGGTCAAAAGCATGCGTGTTCACAAACCGGAGTTACACACGGCCGTGGCGCCCACGCACCCTCCGTGGCTGCAGCAGGCTCCGCCCCCTCCAGCTGCGCCTGCCTACCAGGAACCCCCAGCTCCCGCTCCTCAGATCCCTGTAGCAGCAGAAGCACCCAGCTACCAGGGTCCGCCTCCACCCTACCCCAAGCACCTCCTCCAGCAGGCGCCCGCACCTTTACCCCCGGCGTACGATCCCGGCGCCAACAAGCTCGGCTCCGGCAGGGAGGAGCCGGCGGAGGAGGAGAGCAGCGGAGGAGACAAGACGGCAGAAAACGGCAAAAGTGCCGCAGCGACGGAGAAGGAGAACAAACAGATCACGACGTCGCCCGTTCCCGTCCGCCGCAACAAGAAGGACGAGGAGCCGAGGGTCGAGTCGGGCCGGATCGCCCTCTACTCCCCTCAGGCCTTCAAGTTCTTCATGGAGCAGCACGTGGAGAACGTCCTGAAGAACCACCAGACGCGGATCAGACGGAGGAAGCAGCTGGAGAGTGAGATGAACCGGGTGAGGAATCAGAAGAAGTCTTTTTCTTAACTCATCACACGAGTGAATCTTCTCGACTCGTTGCTATTTTTTTCCAACTGTTTCTCCCGAACTATCTTGTAATCACTGTTTTTTTCTGAGAGTTTATCGTATTATTCTATTTTTTCTGAGCTGTTCTCTTCCTTTCTCTCCTCGCTGTCACTCACAGCCGATCTGAAAAGGTAAAGGTTTCTCTGCTGTTCATTACACACACACACACACGTAAGCTGCTGTTCAGAAACTGTTCTTTTATGTAAAAAGCATGAGATCTTTTCTCTGTGGCTGAAGGAAATGCATGAGATCATCTCACTGATAACATCACTGCTTCTGCACTTGTCTTGTTTTTTGGACTAAATTGAAGTTTACAATTTTTTTGCATCTTGTTTTATTTGCACTTGTTTTCCTCAGTTCTTAGTCTCAGTTTATAGTCCAGGCAAAGTAGCGTTTTACGACCGACTAATTGTAAAATAATTTTATTTCAGCATAGATCATTTCTATGAGGTACTGAGGTACACCATACTAAAAGTCCTAAGAAATCCTAGTTGAGGAAATATGTTTAATTCTCATCAATGTGTCAATAAGGCCCGGCAACAATACACCCCAAAAAGACTATTTTTTTCCTTTACTCCAATCAAAATAAAACTTTACACAATGAAAGTAACCATGAAACGTAACATTTTTTGTATTACAAGTTTCTTTTGAAATGAATTTGACAAGCACATGAGCTCCACACTTATTGAATATGTCCTAATTTGCATAGGCAAACACCATTCATATGTATTACAAATACATAGATAAATTCATTTTCAAAGAAACTTGTAATAGAAAAAATGTAACTTTTCATGGATACTTTCATTGTGTAAAGTTTCAATTTGATTGGAGTAAACGAAAAAAATAGTCTTTTTGGGGTGTATTGTTGCCGGGCCTTATTGGCACATTGATGAGAATTAAACATATTTCCTCAACTAGGATTTCTTAGGACTTTTAGTATGTTGTTCTGGACACCTCATAGAAATGATCTATGCTGAAAAAAAATCTTTTACAATTACTTCTATTTTTGGCTCCAAAATGGGTTACTTTGCCTGGACTATTATGTCTAAACACGAGTATATGTTATTACTTGCATTTTGATTTCCACTATTCTGATGCTAGGTCACATTTTAAATCGTGTTTCCTTCCTCTTGTCCTCAGGTGGGTCTGTCTTCAGAAGCCCAGGAGCAGATGCGAATGATGCTCTGTCAGAAAGAGTCCAACTACATCCGGCTCAAGCGAGCCAAGATGGACAAGTCCATGTTCAAACGCATCAAGACCCTCGGCATCGGCGCGTTCGGCGAGGTGTGTTTGGCCAGGAAGGAGGACACGGGCGCTCTGTACGCCATGAAGACGCTCCGCAAGAAGGACGTGCTGCTGAGGAACCAGGTGGCCCACGTGAAGGCCGAGAGGGACATCCTGGCCGAGGCCGACAACGAGTGGGTGGTGCGTCTCTACTACTCCTTCCAGGACAAGGACAACCTGTACTTTGTCATGGAGTACATCCCCGGAGGAGACATGATGAGTCTTCTCATCCGACTCGGCATCTTCAAAGAGGATCTGGCTCAGTTCTACATCGCGGAGCTCACCTGCGCCGTGGAGAGCGTCCACAAGATGGGCTTCATCCACCGGGACATCAAACCCGACAACATCCTCATCGACCGGGACGGACACATCAAGCTGACGGACTTCGGCCTCTGCACCGGGTTCCGCTGGACGCACGACTCCAAGTATTACCAGAGCGGTTAGTATCACTTTTTAGGCTAATTTAGGGCTGCAACTAACGACTATTCTGATAGTCGATTAGTCACCGATTATTTAAACGATTAATCGACTAATCTGATTATGAATGACACAAATTCTCAATTGCTATTATTTAGCAAGCAGCTTTTAAATTGAGCTTGAGGTTGTTCGAGGCATGTGATGACTGAAAATAAAGACAATAAAGATCGATACTTCATTAAAAAAAATGTCTTTTAATAAACTTTGCTGCAAACAAGGGTACTGTTGACACAAAAGCAAAGAAAAATCAAGTTTTTGTCCATTTAAAACCAAGGACAGGCAAAGTGCTAATAAAAAATATTAATTTAAAGTTTCCCTTTTTACTGTGAACCAAGAACAGGCCAAGTGCTGATACTAAAAATAAAATAAAAATCAAGTATCCATTTTTCCAGTTAACAAAAAGGACAGGGAAAATAACAATAATAAAAAATTCAACAAACAAAACTACAGTCTTCTCCGGACTCCAAGTATTACCAGAGCGGTTAGTCTCACTGATTACTCCTTCGGTCCAACCCGGCCGATATTTGAAAATCAGGAAAATGCTAAATATAGGGAGAGTAAAACCACAGCTGATTGAATGAGATCTTCTGTGCAGGCGACCACGTGCGGCAGGACAGCATGGACTTCAGTAAGGAGTGGGAGGACCCGACCGACTGCCGCTGCACCGACGGCCTGAAGCCTCTGGAGCGGAGGAAGGCCCGGCAGCACCAGCGCTGTCTGGCCCACTCGCTCGTCGGGACGCCCAACTACATCGCCCCCGAGGTGCTGCTGCGAACAGGTAGCGTGCAGCAGGAAGCTGGAGGTCATAGTTCATCCAGATCTGACTATTTCAATTAAGAAATTCACTTTTTTTGGCTAAATATGGCAAAGAAAAGCATCAAATCCTCAAACATGCTTTTTAAGTAAGACTAGGGTTGCAAAATTCCGGGAATATTCAAAGTTGGAAACTTTCCATGGGAATATACGGGAATATACGGGAATATACGGGAATATACGGGAATTAACCGGGAATTAACCGGGAATAAACTGGAAATGTTGTGGGTAATTTATACTAACTGTATTTACCTTGTCATATACAGACATAAATATAAACATTTTGTTTTGTCATAGGCTGATTTGACCCCTGAGGAAACTTTGGGCACTTGACTATATGCTTCTGCATCGTTGTGTCATTCTTAACATAGGTCTTTGCACAGTATTTGCAAATGTACACAGCCTTTCCTTCTACATTGGATGGGGTGAAATGTCTCCACACATGAGAGAGTGCACGTGGCATTGTTCTGTAGAATAAGATGAGAAAAAAGTTTGTAAAAAAACACTAATGCAATGCCAGAGATATAAATAGTTAGACAAACAATTGGAATCGTCTGTACTCATATTTTACAATTGATGGATAAATGAATGGAAATAGGCTAGATGAACAGATGAACAATCCTCAATCAGCATGCTAATATATTTTCCCAGTAATATCATGGAAACTTACCTGACTAGTCCTGCACACTACAGCAGGCCTCAGTAGCCCTGCTGTAGAGTGAAGGATGCTGGGAGTTATCTGTGCATGTGATGGAAGAATGCACAGTGGAGGGTTGGAACTCAACGTTCCATACATCTTTAAAATAGAGTTTTGAATGATGTTTTTATTGCTCAGCGTTTAATTTGCATAGTTTTATTTTTTTCAAAATTCCCGAGCTTAATATTCCCGTGGAAAGTTTCCGGAATGTTTCCGGAAATTTACCGGAAACTTTCCACCCCTTTGCAACCCTAAGTAAGACACAAGTTACTTCAATTAACAAATTATATTAATTGATGGTGTTTTGAGATGAGGCTGCTGCCGGTTGATTGGTGTGAACACGTCTTGAATCTTCTCCAGGATACACGCAGCTCTGTGATTGGTGGAGCGTCGGTGTCATCCTGTATGAAATGGTCGTCGGGCAGCCGCCCTACCTAGCAACCACGCCCCTGGAGACGCAGCTGAAGGTATGTGTGGCACCTGCAGAGAAATGTGATGCATCCTCAGACTCCATTGTCTCTGAGCGTCTCTCTCTCTCTCCCTCTCTCTCTCTCTCTCTCTGTTGAAACCAGGTGATCAACTGGAAGAGCACGCTGCACATTCCCCCACAAGCCAACCTCAGCCCGGAGGCGTCGGACCTCATCATCAAACTGTGCCGAGGTCCCGAGGACCGCCTCGGCAGGAACGGCGCCGACGAAATCAAAGCCCATTCGTTCTTCCAGGCCGTCGACTTCTCCAGCGACCAGCGCCAGCAGGTGGCGCCGTACATCCCCACCATCGCCCACTCCACGGACACGTCCAACTTCGACCCCGTGGACCCGGACAAGCTGTGGAGCAGCGACAGCGACGGCGAGGACAACCTCAACGACACGCTCAACGGCTGGTTCCGCAACGGCAAGCACCCGGAGCACGCCTTCTACGAGTTCACCTTCCGCCGCTTCTTCGACGACAACGGCCACCCGTACAGCTGCCCCAAGCCCATCGAGTACGAGAGCTACGACGACGAGGCGGAGGCCGAGCGCCCGGCGCAGGAGGCGTCCGGCGGCTCGGCGCCTCAGGGCCGAGACCTGGTCTACGTGTAGCGCCCGGCTGAGCCGCTTGTACATAGCGAGTTTGCTGAAGGAGTGTGTGTGTGTGTTTCTGAGAGTGTGTGTGTGTTTGTGTTTGTGTGTGGAGGGGGTTTGAACACATCAGCATTTAAAACCTTAAACATAGGAAAGTGTGTTGTTAGGACGAGTCAGAGATCAAAGCAACAAACTTCAAGTATTCACACAAGGAACCGTTAAAACACTAATTTTCTTTTTCACCGAGCGCTCGATGAGAAGATTTCTGCTTCTCGTGTTTGTACGATAACGATGAAGCTGGTTAGCTCAGCAGAAACACTGGGAACTGTGGGACTGGGAAGACATTAAAGGTCTCAGCCTGAAGGATTATTGACTCTTTGTTTTGTCAATACTTGTCATAACCATTACCGACATAGACTTTGGGGCTTTGGTCCAATTTGTCCCACGGTTTCATAATCCATCTATTGTCTATTACACTTTCCCTTTCGAGGAAGGTGGAAGCTAAACACTAAAAACAACCAACACTACAAAACCCAATGATGTCGTATGATAAAGAAAAGCTTCATATCCTCATATGTCCTTTGAAATATTACTAGATTATGTCACTACACGTGTCTTCTGGAAACTTTGAGGAAACACCACAACTTATTTAAACTGTTAAACTCAAACACGTTCAACCAGCAGGTTTAAAGGTTTTCAAAAAAAAGAAAAGGAAAAGTCCGGGTTCTGTTTCTCGGACTCAACCCGAACCCCCTTTAAAGCCTACATTTATTTAAGAGAATTGTAACTGGTGACGTTAGTGTAGCTGCTGTTTGAGTGTGGGACTTATTCTTCTGTTGGTTATAAAAAAAAAAAAAAGAATAGAAAATCGTCTTAATTTATATTCCACTGTCTGTTGCGATGGGGGGTGTAGTGATGTAGAAGTTTGCAGGGAGAAAACCGCTCTAATTATTCATTGCTGTGCCTTTTTCTTTTCTTTCACCAAATATAAAGAGGGTTAATAATCAGACTTTTAAAAATGAGAGTAGCAGTAGCGTGATCGATCTACACTAGTTGTTTTATTTTTCTAATTTATACATAAAAAGTGTATTTATAATTTAAGTTGTACACAGTTGATGTAAATATGTTTCTCTTCCCGTCAGCTGCTTTGTGTTGTTTCCTTAGGGCCGGCCCTCGTCAGTGTCACTGCTGCTGCCTCCGTGTTGTCGCCTTCCTGTCTCACAACACACACAAATCACTGATTCACAACACACACAAATCACTGTCTCACAACACACACAAATCACTGATTCACAACACACACAAATCAGCGTAGATTTAAAACCTTTTTGTAAAATCTTCCATTGCTGTTCACTCGTTTATTCTCATCTCTCAACCAAAGCACTAAATAGGTGTTTTTTTTTGTTTTTAGAAAATAACACTGCAAAAAGAAAGATGACATTATTTTAGTATCGAGCAGAAATACCTATTTTTCACACTTCCTGTCTTTGGGCAACACAACGGCGACTTGTGTCACGTGACAAGTCCTGTGTGCGTCTGAAGTAAACGTGTAAAAAACACAAACTGGTGGCTCTGTAGACCCGCTGTACTTTGTTCTTTGTGTTGAGGAAATTCTCTCTGAATGTAGTTGTTGACTTGATGGTGATTGTGCACTGCTTCTGTGTTTCCATTGTTAAGTGAGAGAGTTTTTATTTCTGTGTACATTACTGCTGCGGGAGGTTTGGGTTCAGGGACGAGGTGATAAATAAAGAATGTAAAGAACAAAACATGATTTACATCCACACCTGCCTCGTGGGTTTGTTCAGATTTACAAGTATTTTCATCTGCAGGTTGTTTGATCAAGTAACCGATCAGCAGTATTAGTATAGTTTGACTTATTCAATACAAAAAATTTAAATACAATTAATGATGAACGAATGAACGAAATTACTGATAAAACTTTCCACTAGCTTAGGAACGTATATGTGAATCTCAGGTAATTTGAGGCTTTTCAAAAATTGGTCTTTTGACACTTTCAGCCCAAATTAAATCCAGATCTGAAGTTTAAGCAGAACATCAACATTTCCAATAATTGAATCATTAACATCCATTTGTTTGAATAAAATATTTTAGACCTAGAAATGACCCTCTTAAATCAAAGCCAAGAAATACACTTGAGTTTAAATTGAAAATTGAAACTGTCCAAATACTTGTGATAAAAGTGAAGTTACAACTCAGATTTAGTTTCATGGAAAAGATGCAGGTCAGTGTGATGATTTCAGACATGTTGCCACCAGGGGGCGCCAAACACACTGGCAACCAGGCCTACTGACCCAGTTTAATTAGCCTCACTCTACAATGCTATACTTTCAATATCTGTGCTCTAATATTAACAGATTTGATTTGAGTTAATAAAATATTTCTCAACCTAATTAGTTCAAATTTAAATTAATCACAAGTGCTACTCAGGTTTTATTCTTTTCTTTCTTTGAGAGTTTATTTTGGGAAGTTTTATTTTATTCAGTTCGAGAATCTAAGGATAAAAGTTGCATATTTATGATAGTAGGTTTCATCTTTATAGTTTTATTTCCCGAACCTGGCTTGTTGTAAATCTAGTAGTTTAACATCGGACACACATGAAACTTCACAACTGATCACACGATTGACGACAAACAAGTTAACTTAAACAAGCTTATTTTTAATGGATCTGCAAAATTGTCTGAATTTCCAAAGAGAACTTGTGTACCTCCCGCCCCCCCACAGTTACCCAGTGGCAAACGTTACACAACGTTACAGAAACGCTTCCAACCCAAAGAAATCTGCATGCAGGAAAAAAAAAAAAACAATTCAACCCAAATAAGGGGAAGAAAATAAAAGTAAAATAAAATCATACAGACAAAAAAATAAAACATCAATAAACAGGACATATACTGTATAATGCCGTTCTCTTGGCTGGAGGAGAAATTCAAACGTTTCCGCTTCGGTTCGGCGTCTCCGTGAACCCGACAGAATATTAAACTGTAATTTCATTGGGTGGATGTGGATCCGCCCACCACACAGCCCCGCCCCTGTCTTCCATATAAGGCACAGGACAAAATAAACCCCCACATACAAAAGGAGCTGGCCACGCCTCCGTCACTTGGTAACAAATTGTAAATGACCGAATATGGTTAGACAACAGAAACCTCACTGAATGTACAAAATGTTAATCCTACGTTTGTCTTAGTTTTTTTTGTATTTTTTTTTATTTCCTCTGACTGAAGGTGAGTGCTGAGGGTTAAGAGGGATAAGGGGTGGGGGTGGGGGGGAGGGTGAGACCAGGTGAGCTCAGGCAAAGGAAATATTAAAAACATGAGCTTGTCTTCTCGCACTCTTTTTTTTTTTTTTTAACAACCTTTAAAACAAATGACAAGAAACGTGACTGGATTTCTCTTTTTATCAGAAATAAAAATGAGCATCAGATGGGAAAACATGGAGGTGGGAGGGGGGGGGGGGGGGGGGGATAAAGAGGAGGATGAGGAGGAGGGAGGGAGGGGTTAACAAGTGAAGTGGTTTATTGTTTTATTCTGATAAAAGAGACGAGTGTCAGTGTGCAAGAAAAACTCATGAGACAAGTTAGAGGGCGAGAGAGTTAGAAGTTAGAAAGAGGGGAGAGAGAGAGAGAGTGTGTGTCTGTGTGAGTGTCTGTGTGCGTTAGTGTGCGTGAAACAGAGGAGTTGTTCAACTGCAGCACTTGCTCTTCCAGCCTGTGACTCCACCTCCGCTGCTGATGTCGACGTTTTCACTGTTGGGCTCTTTTACAGGCGTCTGATTGGACGACACAGAAACTCGTTAGAATAGAACACAAAACAAAACACAAAACAGACTCACACACGTTTCAGAAACTTTACTTCTTAATGTTTGGCAGAAAACTAAAAAGGCTGCAGATGATAAATCTAACAACATCCTCCTGGATTTAAACAATATGCAGAAAAATAGTTGGTTAACTTAATGCAACATTATAAACTTGAGTTTCAACTAAGGACTATTTTCACTGTAGAATTCTATATGACATTCTGAGGCTTAAGTGATGTCTTAACTTTATTTCCACTATGTTTGTCTGACCCTGTTATTAAATATGATAAGCAGCAGATTCACACAATGTAGAAAAGATTGATCAACTATTGAAATAGTTAATTTCATAGACTCAGATTATTAATTTCAGCTCTTCAGTCGATATTGTACATTTTCCAGTTCCACTTATTGACCTGGAAACATCCCAAAAAAGTGAAGTATTCAAATTAGTTAAGTTAACTCGTTTTAATCGAGTTAACTCAAGTGATGAGTTAACTCGATTGTTTATCCGCCAATTATTTTCTTTTTTCCTGTTCTGCAGCAGTCAGCAACAGACTTTCACAAAATAAAAGCCTGAATTTCACAATAAAACAATAAATAATCAAACCTGAGTGAATGCGAGATAAAATAATTAATCGAGTTAACTCATCTCTGGAGTTAACTCGATTGAAACGAGTTAACTTGCCCAGCCCTAATTCAAATTCATTAATGCAAGAGTCCAGCATCGTCCAGTATCGACACAAACCAACAGGCCAGTGGACGAGTACAGATAGAAACACACACACAGGTTCTATCTCCCGATCCCTCGGCCGCCCGCTCACCTTTCTGAGGATGTCTTCTGCTAACGTGAGGAAAGCCTTCTCGATGCTGACGTTGGCCTTGGCGCTCGTCTCAAAAAACCTAATGCCGTGCTCCCTGGCGATCTGTGGAGAGGAAACGAGGGCGAGTTAGAGCCAGGAGAAGGTCCGCTCCGAGAATAAAGTGGCTGACGTGGAGCAGAGATCGGGTATCACTGGTGCCAACACACACACAGACACACACACATTCAGGTGTGTGTGTGTGTGTCTATGAGTAAGCAAACCTGTATCTGATGTTGCTAAATCTGCAGCCTGACGAGTCACTGCTGGTTTACTTTGCTCTAAAAGGCTCCGCACATCTACACGTGTTTTCACTTGTCCTGATTTCACTGAAAGCTTTTGTTCTAATGTAGCGTCACCACATCATGAAGCAGAAAACAAACACAAACATGTATCTGTGTCACGGCCGGTGACGAGGTCCAGACCTCACACACTCATCCCTTCACCTCTGCTTTGTGTGTCTGAGTCTCTTACTTCACACTGTTTCATAAGCTTTAGTGTTGAATGAACTGTGTCACCATGTGAAACCCACTCTGCTCTCGTTAGGTCAGCGTGAAAATGTGATAATCAGCAGAACACTGAGTGATCACATGGTTTCTCTGTGTTCACGACTGGGAACTGAACATGTGACGACAACAATCAGGACGAAGGGGGGGCTGCACCATCTCACCTGCTCCCCCTTGGCTTTTGGTACGACCCTCTTGTCCTCCATGTCACACTTGTTGCCTAGCAGCATCCTCTCAACGTCCTCATTCGCATGCTGAAAAAGAGATGAAGGAAAAAAGAAAACAATGATTAGACGACTTCCGCAACAGAGAACGTAACTTTCACACAAACACACACACACACACACCTTCTCCACTGACTATACTCCCCCCCTCCACCCTGGCTTGGACTGCCACACCCCCCTCCTCCAACCACTGAACATTTGAACATTCGTACATTGCACTGACTGTTACTTTGTTTTTTTATACTGTTTTATCCTGCCTATAGTGTATTCATATTTATATATATTTATATTTTTTAGCCTGCTCATAGTGTATTCATCGTCCTATATCTTACAATTCCTGTTAATACTGTTATATTCCATATATATTTCTACTGTACAGATCCTATTTATTACATTTTCACTTTAATATGCACAATACTCTGCAATATATGCACAATACTCTGCACTTTACTGCCTTTTTTTGCACTTCTGGTTAGACGCTTAACTGCATTTTGTTGCATATGTACTTGTACTGTGCAATGACAATAAAGTTGAATCTAATCTAATAAATCGATCAATCAAACTCATGGTGATAAAAAAGGTTTAATATTTACATATCTGAGCGTTTCCTGGCTCAGATATTTACATATCTGAGTCAGTTATAGACTGTGTCTATAACTGACTGTTTAAAAGTTGTCATAAATCCTTTCAACTGACTGATTACATTGCTTTTTGGTTAAAGGTGTCAAAACCCAGAGATGGACACAGTTGAAATATAGGTCAGGAGTAGATATCATGTAGTTTCAGAGTGTGAAAGGACAAAAGAAGGCGGAGCCCCACCGATTTAACTCTGTGTTCACGGCACTTTCCAACAAAACCATGCAAACTATTCCCGAGGGAACGAGCTTTCAAACCCGGAGCTACAACGTGAACGAGTTCGAAGTTTTCAGGAAATGCAATGTGCTTCCTTTTCCTCGACTCAACGCAAAGCTCTATAACGGCGAGGGGTGAGAAAAACGACAGGAAAGTGTTCCAGATGAATGCAGTCCCACCCCCCACCCCCCCGGTCGGTCATATTCATTAGCCAACACCTTCAGACTGATCATGTGTTGCAACATTACAGTGTGTTCTTACACCCAGGAAAGAGGAACTATTTATTATTGACTTAATCAGGCGTGCTGGTTCTGGAACGGATCCCAGAGACTCACTGAGATGAGGAGTGAGACGACAGCACTGAACACAGGAGGGACGAGCGGGGGTGAAAAACACCAACAAGGGTCCGACCAGAGAGAGATGGAAGCTCTCAGGTCTAAGCGGCAGAGTTAGCTCAGCATATCTTACCGACAGCTCATCGTTCTGAATTATCAGGCTTGTTAAATGACTCATAGAATAGTCTACACGTACTTAAATCTATAACAGCCAAACACAGATTCAAACAGCGGCACTCACAGATCCTGTTAGATCCCCTCACATCAACCCATTACACACAGGGATGTTTAATCAGCACTCTGGTGTTGTGTAACTTCTTTACCTCGTCAATGTTGCGCAGCCATTTGCTGATGTTCTCGAAGCTCTTGGCGTTGGTGATGTCGTAGACCAGCATGATGCCCATGGCTCCTCTGTAGTAGGAGGTGGTGATGGTGTGGAACCGCTCCTGGCCTGCTGTGTCCCTAAACAAACACAACACACACGTTTGTATTCATTGCATAAATTTCCCCAGACATAAAACTGAACATTAAAAAACATGCACGGCTTAAGAGACTCTAATCTAAACACTTAAGATCACAGCTACAGACCGTATTTAGGTTTTGCTTGAAATGTAAAAATAAAAGAGATTACTTAGCATTAAGATATATTAGTTCTACATTTGTTGTTCTGCTTTGCTTCGCTCAAGTGAGAAAATGTAACCTCATTATTGATGCCACAGACCTTATGGTGTAGCAGACACGTGTAACCACGGCTGCAGACTGACTTTCAGCATTTATGAACAGGCTGATTATCCTTTAAAATATGTAAGGTTTACAATATTTGACAAAGAAAGCAACACCTTCTTTTATCTTGATTATTACTGGAGCTGCAACTTCTAACAACATCACAGGGCTGGACTTCAAATATCAATATCACAATCAGTCAGACTCGTGAAGATTACCATAGGTGTGGTGGATGTGCAGGTGTCTCAGTATCGGCTCCAGATAACATTGAATGATTTAAATGAAAAGTCTTTTGTCTGCGGCGGAGGAGGATGTGTCACCGGATCTTGATAAAATGTCAGGGTTTCAATTTCAGTTCTGTGTAGCAGCCTCGTGACAGTGAAAAACTGCGGCGAAGGCATCTGAACCATCATAAACAGGACATTACATAAGAAGAAAGAGAAAGAAAGAAAGAGAAAGAGAAAGTTTTGCAAACAGAAACAGTCATTTCAGTTGCTGTAGTGGTGGAGGAAACTGGAAACCCCTCAGCAGACCTCCGGACGGGCCAATGACCATTTCCTGTTCCGACATATTTCTGGACTTGAGGGAGGATTGTCAAACAGATGTTTTCACTATGATGCAACAAAGTTTGTGCATTTTTTCCGCCCTGCACAGATAGGACACGACAAACAAAAAGACGACGTCTCACAGCGACGCACTGACTCACCAGATCTGTAGTTTGATCTTCTTTCCTTGTAACTCAACAGTCTTGATCTTGAAGTCTATTCCTGTGGAACAAAAGACACATTGATATTAGTACACACGTCCGTCAGAAAGGGGCGGACACGTGCGGCGTGTGAGAGGCAGCATGATGGGAAACGGATGAATGATCCACAGCAGCTTACAGAGCTTAAAGGACTTCAGCACTGATGTCAGGAGAAAATGGAAACATCAACAACGACGGATGAGAAACAACCAAAGAAAGAAGTCGAGCAGGAGAGTAAAAGGGAAAGTGTGCGACAGCTGTTTCCATCAGGGAGACAATAACATGAACTGTTCTCTTCCTGATTCTGCCCTGTCATGCCCAGACCTTGAACCCACGAGCAGAGGGTTGTGGGATCAGCAGCTGGTTAACAATGAGCGCGTGCACACACACACACGTGCACGGAACCAGGTAACACAACGAAATCAGGTTAAGGCAGGAAAACAGAGACACTGATCTGATGCACTACAGTAACCTCATCGCTGTAAAAACCTGAGCTGGTTGGATTACAGATATGTGTTTGTGATGTTGAAGAGTTGTCGGTGCAGTGAAGGGACACTTTACTTTCTGGGGCAGCAGAGCAGATACAGGTTTTTCTTTGTGGCTGTTTCAGCGTTTCACAAATAAACTGTTCTGCAACGGAAACTCATTTTTCAGTTTCTGTTCACTGGACTTTGGATTTAATTATTTTGGACATGTTCT
Source organism: Limanda limanda (assembly GCF_963576545.1). Classification (NCBI taxonomy): domain Eukaryota; kingdom Metazoa; phylum Chordata; class Actinopteri; order Pleuronectiformes; family Pleuronectidae; genus Limanda; species Limanda limanda. The sequence goes on along the minus strand of NC_083653.1, from coordinate 4,198,121 downwards.
GATGTTTCCTGTCATCTAGACGGTGCATTTCCCTTTTGTCTCTTACGTTTAATCCTGGGTATGTCCATAAAAATGCTATGACTTTGAATATACATGTCTATGGTGCTTAGACAGACAAGTAATCCATGATTTTTAAACTATTCTAGTAAACCTGAGCACAAATGCAGCACAACATAGCGTAACTGTAACAAACCATAGAGCATTTAGGACTGAGTTTTTACAGTAAACTGATTTGTTTCAGTTAATAATCAAACAATTTGACGATTGTTGTTTGGATGAAAAGAGGCCAGTGAAGGCTTCATCCTGGGGTCTTCACATTTATTATTCTCTGGTATTTTCTACTTTCTTTAAACACATCAATAAATATTTGTGTTATTACCAGTGCCACCCCGGAGGCAGAGACTCGTGCCAGCGAGTAATCCCAGCAACAAGTAGACGCAAGTTCAAGTGGAAGACAAGAATGTCAAACTGAATTATTAAGTCTACAACTTTCTTGATTGAGAGATCAACTCTGTGGTTAAATAAGTGCTGCAGAAAGTGAAACAGTTTCCGTAATCGGTGAAACAGTGAAATGCAGAAACGGGAACTAGTGACTAATCAATTTTCTGACGGTTTCAACTCTAAAGGATCGTGGTTACAATATTCATTATCGTCGTCATAACTGTAAAGTCCCGAGGGAGGCCTGGTAAAAACAAAAAAGTGGTGACTCATCACCGATTCCACTTTGGCCACAGAGTTGTGTTTTCCTGTTAAACGCCGAGCTGTCAGTTCTGCTCGGGTCAGAAATTGGGGTTAGCTAAAAAAGACCCAGAAACAGCTGTGCTCTAGGTGGGGCCGGGCCACGGGATAATGAAGGAACCTGCTGCCAAAGTATGACTCACTATATATTATTCACACCCCAGAGAGAGGGCGGGAGAGAAAGAACGATAGAGGTTGATAGAAGGAAAAACGGACAAAAGGGAAGGAGATGGATGTTTTAGCAAATGAACTGCAGCTGTGTTTGCCTGCATCGATGTTCACCACTAAAACATTTGAGTTTTGTTGCGTCAACTACTTCAACAAAAGTTTAAGCACTCAGATTTTTGGCCTGGCACAGATCACACAACATTAGTGTTGTTCCTTGTGAGGAGTGAAGACACTGTCGGGCTTTTCTCCTGGTGAGGAGCACTGGCAGGTCCTCAAGGAAATACAGGCTTTGTGCGATTACGCAACACTGATCCAATCGCTGGAAAAGGCAGCGACGCTTTCCATCCCAGTCCAAAAACTGAACTGGAAGTCCTGAACACACAGTCCACGGGTTTATGAGCGGTTTTCCTTTTCATCCGAGAGGAACCATTCCTTCCACGAGCAGGAATTCCTCTGACTCCATCTGCCAGTTTCCATGCAAAATTCACCACGTGTTTTTTAACTGGGTTTCAGCCTGCGACATTATGCATGCTCAGCACTCTTAATATGCATACTCGATAATGTGAACTGGGGGAGGAGGATTGGAAATAAGGATTGGAGTGACTGATGCGAGAGGGGGGGTGGTTTCCAGTGGGGTATTTTGAGAAACAGCTGTGTCTCCAATCACACTGTGTCTCCAAAGGTATGAGTGCTGTGTCAGGGGAAGAACCCACTTCTGTTTCACATGTCCTGGTTCTGCTATTTCCTCCCAATGTTGGTTTCCGCTCGCAAGTTGTGGTTTTAAGTTATGATTCCAGATCTGAACCTGATTCAAATCTAGTCCTAAAGGTTGCATCTGGCAGATATTCTCGTACAGTCTGGTCCACAATGTACAGACAGAGATGGGGAAGGCACGTTTTGCAGTTCCCGCTGCAGCCACTTGGAGCCGTATTAAGTATTATATATTGAGGAATTTAATATCTCTGGCCAAATTGGAGACCGTTGCAAATGTCAGAGAAAACAATTCCACTGCTCATTTGTATTCTGCTGCTATGCCAGGCAACATTTATGCTCCTGTTGTTGCAAGAGTCTCTCTTGTGAAATATGTTTCCACCCTTTGTGAAACTTGTCCTGTAAAATAAATAGAATCCATCACACAGATCTTTTAATTTAACCAGTATCCATTTCATATTCATGGCTTTGCTGAACTCTTGTCATTTTCCTGCACTAATTTGGTTGCATTCAGTAATCATACCCTGCGCCAGAATAGTGACATGAAACCACTAATCATATAACATCGCTGATTCCGACCAGAACAAGTCACCACAAGGCAGAAGGAAAACCAGCAGGGTTCAACTTTCCTAGCAGGGACTAGATCCACAAGGAGCAGTCCAGCATTACCAGTGGCCCGGGGCCGGGGAAGGTTCCTGCAGGGCGAGTTGATTGACCAGTCACCGGTCCGTCCAGGCCAGTGACTGGTTAATGGAATCCTAATGGTGCGTTCACACCAAACGCAGATTTCCACGACGCCCTGATCGCTCTGTTCATTTGTCTGGATGACTGTCGCCTCCAGAGCTTCTTTGTTTTGAGCATTAAATCTATAATAAATCTAGTAATTGCAGCTCTGTCCTCTTTTTATTCCACTCATTAATGTCTTAAGAGTGTAAAAGAAGGATTAATTTGTACTACGCGTGCTGCAATAAAAGGCCCTTGTAATGGTTATATTACGAAACTTCAGACTCGTGAAAGTTTACAAGGGGCCAGTGGGACTCTGATCTACTGGCCAAGTAGGGCAGTGTGGAAAAATGTAATGTTGGGGACGTGAACAGGACTTCACTTTCAGACTGATTCATCAAACTGGCCTTTAAAACGATGAAGGCAACTGCACATCTAGATTGCATGAGCTGACGTGGATTAACTCCGGCATATTCCTCACTTTGTGCAGCTCAACAAACAACAGGTTTCTTTGCTTTGAGTACAGATGCAGAACGAAGACAAGGTGAGAGACAGGGTGAGAGACAATCCTGAACCAGGACAACTCCTGAAGGGAACCAGAGAAAGAGGAGACGGTTTGAAATTCCTTAAATCTGCATCTTTTACTTGCCACCTTTTTGGACAACCGAGGGATTTCCACACTTGTTCTTCTAATCTTCATGACAGCAGTGACCTGTTCTGATCTAGCACTGTGCCGATGTCTCCCTGAGTTTTGGGATAAAAGCCTAAGCCTATGTTTTGAGAAACAAGACTGTGTGTAGTCTCAAAGTACTCGGCTGATGACAAGACAAAGAAAAGCCACAGCAGCCACCAAACCATAAACAAATACATACCTCCACGTGACACAGAGCAGCTCAGGCCCGGACCTCAACCAATCTAATCTAGCCTGGATACCACCGGGAACACTGGTGCCCATTATGGTTGTGTGTTGTCGGGCCTACACTCAGGAGGAGTCGTCTGTCAACACCTCGGTTGCGGAAAAAACCGGGGCTTGAAAGTAAAGCCCAATCAAGAGATCAAGGATCTAATGCCGGTCGGTGGCAAACAGTCGGCTTAATGTGGTTCAGCAACACACATCTAATGTTACGTTATTACTCAGCGCCGATCTTGAGCAGTAAATGGAGCCTCAGCTCGGCCGAGCAGGGATTTGACATAGCTCGACACCTGACTCATGTGAGCGTGATGATGGACGCACGCATGCGTAGAGGACACCGGGGGGGGGGGAGAGAAAAAGCTGATGATGCCATCCTGATGAATTGTTTACGGTTCTCCTCTGAGGAGACGTGGAAAGTTACAAGTATATTTACTAATGCACTTAAATATAAATCACAGATACTTGTATTTCTGTATGTTTCCATATAACTTGACAGCTACTGGTGACATTTAAGAGACTTCAGATACTAAACCCTATTCTGAAAGTATTGATAATTCACCCAATTACTGAATCTCAATCAGAGGTGACATGTTAAAATGTATTTGCCTGCATCGCAGATAAAAACTTCAAGATATTTCAAATCTATATGAATATGAATGAAGGAGCAGAAGCTGCAAATGATGACATTTGATCAGCGAGAACAGGAGAAGTTTGACATTTGAGCAGGAAAAGTGACTGAATTCACAAATGTGTGATGAAGACAGTTGCTGATTAATTGTTTAAAAGTCGATTAATCAACAAGTCTGTAGAGAAATATTCATAACTGATCTGGATGAGACTCAGCAACATAAATTATGTTCAGACAATAAGAGTTATAAAACGTTAACCTACATATATCTGTTTATTTACACTTAACTTGCTGCTTGTAAACACTTTCAACTGCGAACTGTTGTGACGGAAGACGATTTATAGTTAAACACTAATATAATTACTGACACACGTGTAATTATAAAGGTTTTATATAGGTTAACCCTAACCTGTATACGTCTGTTATAGGCCCTGTACTGCTGCTAGCCCAGTTAGCTTGCTTGCTAGCCAAGTTAGCTTGCTAGCTAGCTACTGGGTCAACTGACGTGACAGCGACTCCCCTGGTTCAGGAACTGGTTCTACTTGACATCACTGGCAAACTAAACCCATAACAACCCGCAGGTGTTGTTATTAAACTGACATATACTTTATTAAGAATGGGAGGGGGGGTTGACTGGGATTCGACCTAAGAGCTCGTAAAACCGCACAGCTAGCTTCCATGCTAACCTGTGCAGGCCCGGGGAGCAGCACGCTGCTAGCTGCTAGCACGGCGGCTAGCTCCCCTCGCCCTGCCCGCCTCTCCCGGCTGAAGGGTACGCGTCCCCCGGGCTGTGGACCCGGGGACAGACCCCACAAAGACCCGGGGGACGAGGACATGTCCCCGGGGGGGTGTCTCCTCTTACCTATGGTGGAGATGAAGGTTGTGTTGAAGGCGTCGTCGGAGAAGCGGAACAGCACGCAGGTCTTCCCCACGCCCGAGTCCCCGATCAGGAGCAGCTTGAACAGCAGGTCGTACGTCTTCTTCGCCATCGGGAGCTAGCGTGTGTGTGTTCACCCGGGTGGACACAACAACAACAACAACAAAAGGGCAACACAACTAAAAAAAATGGCGACCTAACACGCCCGAGTTGGAGTCTACAGCCGGCTCCCTGCGTTCCTCCGGACCGGGGTGTGTTGATTAGCTCGGCGGGCTCGTTGTGGCTTTGATACCGAGGCAGCAGCGGCAGTGTGTGTGTCCGTGTCCGTGTGTTCGATTCCCAGCGGGCCAAACCGTTGCCCCCCCCCCCGGTTCGCTTCACAGCATGAGAACAGAAAGCAACAAAATAAAAAAAGAGTCCAACCACTCCTCCTCCCGTGTGATTCCTCTTTTCCACTGGTTCTCTGCTCCCACTCAGTCGGGACAAAATGGCTCCTCTCTCTCTCTCTCTCCCCTCTCTCGCTCTACCCCACTCTCTCTCCCCTCTCTCTCTCTCTCTTTCTTCAAACTAACGGCGAGCTAATTCAAATTCTCGGCACACTCCGTCACTCCACTCGAACCCACTCGTCCTCCAGCAGGACCGATTGTCTCCGGGATGGGGGGGGGAGGGTAGGGAGTGTCTCTGGGTTTTGTCCCCGCCGGTGAGACTCGGTTCTCGGGTTCTCGGTCCTCGAGTTCTCGGGGTTCTTGGTTCTTTCCCTTTCCTCGCTTCCTCCGGGGAGATTAGAACCGAGCCACCGCGCCCCTTCCAGCCCTGCGATTGGTCGACGCTGCCTTCACTCACGTACCCGGCCTCATGTGATTGGCTACTGGTGGGAGGCGTGTCTTATAATTGACAGAAATGCGACTGGGTGCGCAGCGCTGACATTTGGGCTCAAATCTCAATTCTCTTGAGAGTTATTCATACATTTCCATGAATTCTCTTCTTTAAGTTTATTGTTGATCGTATTGTTCAATAATTTTCATTATTTTGGTGGAAATGTGCGTATTTAGTTTTGTTAGAACCCCTAAAAAGAAGTGTTTTATTTCGCAATAGATTTGATTTGGTTTTTGGCAACAATAGCAATAAAATACCCTGTTTTATTGTGCACTTTTTTGCCTGAAAGACGTTGAAAAATTTCCAACAATAAGGCTTTTAAAACTTTCCAATATTTTTTAATTCTACAGGATATTTATATGATTTATGCTGTAACAACACCCCTGGTTTGTATATACGTTTGTATGTCCCTTTTGTTTATTGAACACAACCCCATGTGTGCTTCTTTCTTCTTCTGTTCCTCTTTTTAAAATAGAAAAAATAAATGTATAGTTTGATCCAACATGGCGGCCGGTTTCATGCGGATCTCCTGCAGCCGGGGCGTGTGATGCGGTGACTGTCCCAGCTGTGACTCAGGCAAAGTGATGTCATATCAAAAGTACTTCTGTGCTTGTTACGGGCGTTTCCCCACATCCTCTGTTTCATGAGGTGCACACACATGCATCCTGTCTTTTTTACTGAGTGATTAAATGCATGTGTGTACTGTGTGTGTGTGTGTGTGTGTGTGTTGCTCTCTCCCTCTTCCGCCTGTCAGAGTAGTTGGACTCTCAGACACTCCCTAGGAATGCTGAGTATGCCCTGCTGCGTTTCTACTGCCAAGTACAGACTTGAAACGAACCAAAGGAAGAAACACTATAGACAGAAAGAGAGAGAGATAGTCAGGACAAAGCTGAGGGAGGGATTAATGAAGGTTTAGCACGTTAATAAATCAAAGTAGTGGAACAAATAGTCGACCTTATGCATCGGGTTGAATGAAAAGCTGCTCCGTGACCCTTGACCTCCACACAATCATCTCTATCAAACATTAGGTTATGCATAAATACTTAAATCATTGTCACACTTTTAAGAAATACTTTGGTAACATTTTGAGGGAGGGCAGAAAGAAAAGCAATGAGATGCAGATATCTAAAACAGATGGTTAAGAGGCATTGGTTTAATGACGCTCACTGTTTTTCATCACACTCAAAGTTAAAGTGCAGGTTAAATTCTATGTTAGTTCGTATTCTCACCGAATGCCTCCTCCTCAGTTATAAGACCATCTTTGTTACGCTAGTAAATCATGTCCGAATGCAGAAATCTTCCCACATCACTGTGCATTCCTGAATTTTGCTGCTTGGGGCCCCAGGGTTCGTCTCACACGCTCACAAACAGCCAGCGACTCACATTTCTGCACCGTTCTGCCAGTGACAGTTAAAAACACTTTTAAGAGAAGAACTCTTCTGACACACGTACCTGTTGGACAAGTAAACAAGCTGACCTTTGGGCTTTTTAAGGTATTTTTAGGGGCATTTTTGAGCTTGAAACAACTTCAGATGGTTCAGAGGTGACAGGAAGTAAAGGGCGAGAGAGGGGAGGGGGTGGGGGGGAATAACTCAGCAACAGTATATGGTATGCATGTTGATCACAAGGACGCCAGGAAGCACAACCTTATGTTTAACCTGGAAATATAATACATTCCCCAACAGCTAAACTGAAACAAGAAGTTAATTTAAAACTTTGGCCTTTCAGTAATTTTAAAGCAGAAATGCTTTAAGGTTTTAAGGTGATTAAGGTTTTAATTTGTAGGTGGCTATAAAGGGTAATAATAATAGATCCTTTAAATTAAATTACTAGAGGGAAAAATAAACATATACAATTTAAATTTTAATGATTAAAAATAATTACATTAATATAAGAACAACTTTGTCTAAGGCTATATTTCTTTTCTCTTGAAAACACATGAGGAAATTTTAACAATGCAATTTTCTTTTCATCGACTGTTCAGCTTTTTATTTAATACCAGTCATTCATTTTGTTTTGATGGGCGGATATTCCTGACATCCTATTTTCAGCTCTTGGGCTAACACACATTTTGGAAAGTTTACTTTGAGCTCTAACTTTCCTGAGAATGAGTCATTCAAGGTGACGCCACGAGTGTCTGAGCTAAAGGGACTCTCAGGATAAATGTCTGGCTCCGCTCCATAAAACATCAACAAACAGTGCACGAGCCAACAATGACATTCAGTCAATAACTGTCACACACATCACAATAAGGTGACGTAGTAAAGGTGAAGCAGTTTGTGTCTGTAGCTTTAGGAACAATGATATTTGTTGAATTCCCAGTGAGGCTGTGACTCTCCTCTTTGTGCCCATGAGGTCCAAAGCAGCACTAATCCATTTAATAACACTGAGGATGTAAGATGGGAATTTAAAGTGGAACCTCCCTCATTACACCTGGAACCAGTTAGCTCTGCTCTTCTCATCAATCCTCTCAACTCCTGTGGTGACGTCCAGCTGCAGGTCAGGGTGTGCTCCACGGTTAATCCACCAGATGGCGCTGCTGTGTTGTTATTTGAAGGAGTGCAATAATTAAATAAGTCTTGCAATGATTAATTTTGCATTCTCCTCAATCTGTGCTGGTTTTGGGAACACAGTTAAGAAGTGAAGGGAACCCATCTTGGATTAATCACTGATGACCAAGTGGATTATCATTTATTTAAATGTGACTTCCATTACCTCTAATTATAAAAATCCATACAGAAAATGCTTTAACATGACTAAAATCACATCGTTGACATATATTCAGAACAAGCATCTTATTAAGTGGATGTAAACTGTCTTTATTCATATTTTAACTGCAAATATGACTAATTGTTTTATAATTATCACTGATGGACCAGGTCATAGTTTTTCTTCCATTTCTCCAACATTATCTCTTTATATAGAAATAAAACTCAAGACAAATCCAGATCTGATACATAAGCATTGCTCAAACAGAACAACCAAATATAAATCAAACAGAAGAAATAGGATAAAATCAGACTAACACGATGTTGTTAAAGAGAATATCACATTAAGAGCAGCTGATTTTATAAAAAAAATGTTTATTATTAAAAATTGAACAATTTAAATAAAAAAATGTCTTAAAAAATGATGCTTATAAAATAACATGGACATATTTCTGTAATATTCAGTTTTAAAGCATCAAATCTTTTAGTTCAAGAAGGTCTAAACTAACGCTTGTCTCTGAATAATTATCAGAACTGATCTTTACTCACTCAGAATCTTTTTTAATTCTTGTAGAGATTCTTAAACTTTCCAGAATGTCACACATAAAAAGTTATGAAAAATACATTTTTAATAAAAGATTTAAATTGAATCATAAACAGTAGAAAATGGTTTTAAACACATATACAATAAATAAAATAAGAGGAAAATTGTTTGTTTAGTGAAGCATCTTCAACTGAAACGATGTAGCAATTAAACTTCATTTCCCATGATCCCTCGTTCCGCTCCGCAGTGATGTGGGGTGTGGTGATTGAATGAGTGTGTGTGAGTGTGTGTACATCTGTGTGTGTGTGTGTATGTGTGGGTTGAGGAGGAGGAGGAGGAGGAGGAGGAGGAGAGCTCCGTGGACCCGACAGATCCGCAAACCCACCGCGGAGCATCAGTGAGCCTCGGACGGGAGGATGAGGACGTGGACGTCGGTCTGTGGCGGATCTTACCGGCGGATTGAAACCAGGACGACGCGACTGGGGGAATCCGGATTGTGACTGGGAATCCGGATTGTGACTGGGAATCCGGATTGTGACTGGGAATCCGGATTGTGTGTTTTCATCTGGAATCTGGACGCGGAGCCGGGGAACCGCAATGGAGCATCGGTGCTCGTCTGCTTTCAGACAATAAGCAAAGAAAATTATCCTTTTAGAAACCGTGGCATCCCTTCGTGTGCACCGGGGCTTGTGTTGTTCTGTTGTGTCGCTATTTCCCACAGTGAATTTGTTATTAATGATTCAGAAATCAATGGTTACACAAGTCAGGCGCAGACAGGAGCACATCCAGGCCAATTAAAGGCTCAGAGAAGCCTGTTTTTTTTTTTTTGTCAATGAGAGTAGCTTGATATAGATTCGTTTTTTTATTGAAATTAGTCAGAGAGCAGTCATGTCAAAGACTAAGAGCAGCGAGTCGGTGAAAGTGGTGGTTCGATGCCGGCCCTTGAACCGGAAGGAGGAGTCCCACGGTCCTGCAGGGGGCATCGTGCAGATGGACCTGGGTCTGGGACAGGTGATCCTCAGGAACCCTCGAGCACCGGTCAGCGAGCCCCAGAAGACCTTCACGTTCGATGGGGTTTATGATGCGAGCTCCAAACAGCGAGACCTGTACGACGAGAGCGTGAGGCCGCTGATCGACTCGGTGCTGGAAGGGTTCAACGGCACCATCTTTGCGTACGGGCAAACCGGAACTGGAAAGACATACACTATGCAGGGGGCATGGAGGGACCCGGAGAAGCGGGGGGTGATCCCCAACGCTTTTGACCACATCTTCACACACATCTCCCGCTCGCAGTCCGACAGGCAGTACCTGGTACGGGCGTCCTACCTGGAGATCTACCTCGAGGAGGTTCGGGATCTCCTCGATCCCAACCATGACACCGCCAGAGCCCTGGAGCTCAGAGAGAGTCCAGACACCGGAGTGTACGTCCGAGATCTCACCTCGTGTGTCTGCAAGAGCATCAAGGAGATCGAGGAGGTGATGAACGTGGGCAACCAGGCGAGGGCGGTGGCGGCGACAGACATGAACGAGTACTCGTCCCGGTCCCATGCCTTGTTCCTGATCACGGTGGAGTGCAGCCAGCCTGGACCAGATGGGAGAAAGCACATTCGAGTTGGTCGCCTCAACCTGGTGGATCTGGCTGGCAGCGAGCGCCAAGCCAAGACCGGCGTCCAGGGCGAGCGCCTGAAAGAAGCCGCCAAGATCAACCTGTCCCTGTCGGCCCTGGGGAATGTGATCTCAGCACTGGCAGATGGACGCAGCGGCCATGTGCCTTACCGGGACTCCAAGCTCACCAGGCTGTTGCAAGACTCTTTAGGTGGGAATGCTAAGACGGTCATGGTCGCCACCTTAGGCCCCGCCCCCCAGCACTACGACGAGACCCTCACCACCCTCCGCTACGCCAACCGAGCCAAGAACATCCAGAACCAGCCGAGGGTCAACGAGGACCCCAAGGACGCTCTGCTGCGCGAGTTCCAGACGGAGATCGCTCGCCTCCGGGCCCAGCTCAACCACAGGAAGTGGAGCAGCAAGCAGAAGAAGGAGCAGGTGGAGGGCGAGAGCTGGGAGAGAGACGAGGACGAGGAGACGGAGGGCGAGGACGAGGAGCTGGAGGTGGAGAAGGACGCGGAGGAATACGTGAAGCTGCAGGAGCAGCGGCTGGAGAGGGAGAAGGAGGCCATCAGAGATGATCGCTTCATGTTGGCCGAGGAGAAGCAGAAGCTGCTGGGAGAGAACCAGAGGATGATGGGGGATCTGAGGAAGGAGCAGGAAGCCACCGAGCAGCTGACCGCCAAGTACAAGGTGAGAGGTCAAACCTGGGACCAGTCACAGGTGGTTTCCATCCTTTCTGTCTTTGTCCCTCAACCCCTTTTGGACAAAAATTGATGATTTATGAATTATCCAACACATCAGATAAATATCGACAAGCACCTATGACAGCTTCCCAAAGTTACATCTTCATTTGTCTTGTTTTATCAAATATTCATTTGTCAACAGTACAAAAGCCAAAGATATTCAGTTGACGATCATAGATGGCAAAAATCAAGTCCATTTGAAAAGCTGGAACTCAAAAATGCATCGATTATCTTCCTGCTCATTCACCAATTGTTTTATTGATGAGTCGACTTTTGTTCACAAATGCAACAAAATCAAAAACTGAATTTGCTGCCACTCCAATTCAAACATCTCCATAACAAGAGCAGTGGAGGCTCATGGGTATCGTAGTATTTAAACCTCATGGTTTACAACCTGGTTTATCAGAATGGTAGAAGAAATAATGACTCAAACATTGGAGATCGTTGCATTAACCATTAGAGCTGCATGATTTTATGTTCAGTGAAACTAGACCTCTGCTACAAGGTCTGTTAGAAGCTGCTCTGGAGCTTTTGATTCATGGATCTTCTTCAGCAGGCAAAGGATTGACTGCAGTTGTTTACATTTCTGTTTTTGAACATTTTAAGGACCACACACAGACACAAACACACACACACACACACCAATAGAGGTGTAATTAGACATGGAGCTCCAGGGGTTACTGTCCATAATGTCACTTAATAACAGCTCATCAGATTATCACACATGATAATCCCGTGGACCGCATGTCCCTAATCTGACTCCTTCGAATAAGTACAGTGTGTGTGTGTGTGTGTGTGTATGCGTGTGTGTGTGTTAATCCAACTGATTGTGAACTTTTGGGGCCGATAGTTGAGCGTCTCTGTGCTTCTTGGAATAAAATTTCTCACAGTACACATGTACCATATATACAGTAGTGGTGGGGGAAAAAATGTATTCTGTTCAGTATCGATACTGTAGCACAAAGTATTGCAATATATATATTTTTTTTAATACTTTATTTACAATTATATATGTAACAGCCCCTGGCTGGCAAAGCATGACGAGGAGAGTTTCAGAGTTTAAAAGATACCTAGTGTGTATGTGGAAAGGATGTTCTCCACTGCAGGAGATATAGTAACGGCCCAGAGGAACTTTAACATCTGAGCATGTTGACCAACTCCTTTTTCTGAACAAAAATGCCAATATTCCCAAATGAATTTAACATTTTGGGTCATGACCTTGCAGCCAACTGGACTGGACTCTAGTAGGACACATTTTTTTGTTTTTCTCAATTTGATTGAAGCTCTAGGTTACTCTTATTTATATGATTATTCTCAGGTTTATGTTACTCTATTATGTCTGCTTGATGTTACTGTATTGTATTTAAATAATTGTAAGTTATGTGCTGGGAGCTCAGTGTTCATGTGAGAGGTCTCCTATTCAGAAAATAATTACAAAGGTCCTGTGTCCTGAATGTTGCAGGACAAAGTTTTTGCACTACCCTTTCTTAGTTTTTGCACTTCAGTTAATGTGTAGAAGACAATGTTGTTCACAGAATTAAATGTGACATTTGAAGTGAGTTGAGCAGTCTTATTTTCCTCATTTTTTGTAACGCCTTTGAATAATATGGGGGACATGAATCGCAATATATCGCAGAATCGAATCGCAATACTTGCAGTATCGCAATATATCGCAGAATCGCAATACTATTGAATCGTGGCCCAAATATCGCAATACTATTGAATCGTCACATTTTTGCCAATTCCCACCCCTAATATACAGTCACTGGTGGTTCCAGTCACTGGTCCAGTGTGAGTCTTTGTCCTTGTTGTCCTTGTCCCACAGTGTGTTCAGGTGTCTCACATGTCCAGACCGGAGCTGTGGTCACTGTAGCTTAAAATGTCAGCTCTCCTTTCACCCTTCTTCAAACACGCCAACACCAAGCCTCCAATCAGAGGCTCCGAGTCTGACCTGCATTCATTACTTGCTCTGATTCCTGTGCACATCCAGTCAATAAGTCGCCCGTGCAGAAACACTGCAGTCTGTATGAAACTGGAGCTGTGGCCGGGACCGTCCAGCACGAGAGATCTCAGGATCAGTTTACTGAGCAGCAGTGAGCAGCCTCGGGGAGATTTTTATTTTCAGCTTCACGTCTGTAGGAGCAATAGAAAGTGACAAGTTGACGCGTTGCACTTTTCAATCTGAGTATTTTTAGAGCAATAAAATCTTGTTCTGTACATGTTTTGCTTTTATCCACTTGCCCCTGAACCCACCTCAGTGATTTAACATCTTCCAGAGCAGAGGTGTGGGTGTGATGCATTCAGGTGTGGGTGAAAACCAGTCTGTGTAGGTGGAGAGAGCGACAGCAGCAAGAGTCCTGGAATAACACAGAGAGATTTTACAGGAACATTGAATGTGTCAAAACACAAAATGTGCTTTGACTTAATTACCTTCGGATCTGCTGAAGCTGTTTCCAGAGGAGAAACTGATCCTTTACCACTTGATGTACAAAAAGATGTATGTTTTCTATACAGTCAAACTGAATTATCACCTAATCACTTCCACGTGTTGGTATCAAACATTAGTTAACAGTAAGCTCCTACTATTTACATTTTATTGACTGAAAACTTTATTTAAAATACTTTATAATTTGAGCAGATACCAGTTCTTTTACTTTTACATTATTTTTCGCTACAGAAATTTGAATCAATGGTATATTCTTTTGTGAGTTTGCCTCTTTCCTTCGCTGTAGGTTATTTAAAAGTCAAAAAATTCCCCAAAACAGGCCGAACTGGAAGTGACAGAGTGCTCATGCTGCACTTGTTTCTCTCGCTCGTCTCTTTAAAAGCAGCGTAAGCACATGTTCATCGCTGCCTAGGATGTGGCTCATTGTCTTTGTGAGTGAAGTCTGGGAAAGTCCCACGAGACGGAGCTGATGTATATCCTGATCCTGAGTGTGAGGCTGCTCATGTTGCTTCTCCCTGACTGGGCAGCTGCGGAGTGATGTCAGCACAGAGAATCAACTGAGCTGCTCCTCCTTTGATCCATCAGCTTCTTGCTGGTGGTCTCAAAGGAAATCTGGGCGACCTCAAAGAGATGTTTTTCATGTGAGGAACAGATTCACTTGTTTGGTCCGAGACGCTTGATTTCTTCAAATTTGGGACAAAAATTCACTTTTACTCAAAGATGATTTGATTCGATGGTAAAAGGGCAAAGGTCAAGGTGACCTCAAAAATACCTTTTCTGCCTTCTGCACATATTACCTTAGGAACGGCTCAAGAGAGAATCCATTAGAATCTGGCACAATTCAAAAATATGGATAAATAAGCTATAAAGTAAACAGTCCATGGTAAAGAGTTAACAGTAATGGACTACAGGGCTTAAACATGAAAACAAATTATATAATAGATAAACAAATAAGGTTTTTTGAAGCCAAACTAAACTCACAGTCAGGTTCAGCAGGAGGTTTAGCTTCCCCCTGATTGGCTGGTGAGATATTAACCCACCAACCACAGAATATGGCCTGAGGGGTCCATTTTTCTTTCTGTGCTCCCGACCAATCAAAGAGAGGTCTCCAGGCAGAGAGGGAGAGAGAGCGAGAGAGAGAGGGAGAGGGAGAGGGAGAAAGAGAGAGAGAGGAAGAGAGAGGGAGAGAGAGAGAGAGAGAGAGAGAGAGAGAGAGAGAGAGAGAGAGAGAGAGAGAAAGAGAGAGGGAACTGGCTGAAAACATCAGTGGAAATTAGCTACAAAAATAACCAATTATAGATAATATCAGAAAGGAAAGCAATTAAATCCGTTCCTCTGTCGTCTCACTCACACACACACACATACACACACACACACACGCACACACACACAAACACACACTCAACACATGTAAGTAGGTCATAAATTGGCCTTATGAAGCTGTTTGGTCAGCTGATGTTAGTTAGGGATCCGGCCTCTAAGGTACAAAGCTCTGTCTGTGGATCAAACCGTAACGTTGGTGGAACCGTGTCATGTTCTCTGCTCTGACACCAGAGCAGAGAACATGAGAAACTGGTGAAACATGGGAAACTGGTGAAGTCCAGAGTCCAGTTGGCCTCGTGAATCAACCATTCACACCATCATGGGTTTGACTTTGCCACCTCCCTGTTTGCTTCATTTCTCTTACGCTGTTATTTATGAAAAAAGTGAGGTAGATCATCGCCTACGATCTCCGATGGAACGGCAATCCCTTCTTCTGCAGTGATCCCAGAAGTAACCCCAGGGTAAACTAACCTCATCCAGTGTGGTTAAGTGTTTGTTGTTCAAATCCAGAAGTTCTATTCCAAATTGGAATCTGCTGATCCCAAATCCAATCTTGTACGTTTTCTATATTTACTTACATGCAGATTAAATATTGAAAAAACAGCTGTAGCTACTAAATCTGTAGTAATTTAACTTCAGTCTCTCACTTGAGTAGTTTTATCTTTAACACTGTGGCCGTATTTAGCATCTTTTAACTGTAGTGCTGTTATGAAACAGGTCCCAGTGCAGTGGCTGTTGAGAGCTTCATCCTGAGCAGCAGCTCCACTGTGGACTATTCTTAGATCCACTTTTCTGGGTCAAACTTTCTTCTTTCTCACATCTCTCACATTAGTGATGTCTTTATTTCTGTAGGTCCTGAAAAACGATGATATAAACACAACTCTTAAAAACATGCTTCTATTTCATGCTCCTAGAGACTCAAGTCAAGGCTTTCTATTCCACCTGCCATCAAACATCTTCTGAAAAAACAAGGTTTCAATCATATTACAAGACTTTCAGAATTTCAGGTTCCAGATCTGTATTGGCCTCTCGGTCGGTACCTGTTGTTTCTTTGTATTTATAGTTATTCATAATAAAGTGTATGCTAAAACTGAAAATATCCACATTTAATTACATTATTTTGGGCTAAAATTTCGGAATTTCTTTTACTTGCAACATCATTATTAAAATTGGCCATCAAAAACCTCAGATGGTCAGGCTCGAGTAATTGCGTTGAGAAATGTTTATACAAATTTGGATCAAAGTGGCAACAGGGGAATTACAGGACAGACGACCCTAATAAACTGAGACTAATGGCAGGATGCCCAGGTGAAGCCCGGGTCGGGACACACTGGCTTGTTTCTCTCCGGTGGGTTTGATCTGATGATTGTTTGGTAAAAATCCTGAAATAGAAGTTGCACCGTCAGCGAGCTGAAGAGGGGGGGGGGGGGGGGGACGGACAGAAGTTTACAGCTTCAGCTTTAATGCAACTTCTCTTCTTTACACCGTCGGCTGCAGGAGGTTCTCTTACATCCTGCCGGCCGAGGTCCAGCCAATCACAGCGCATGTCTAACAACAATGCCCACGGCCTCATAGGAAAGATTGGCAGTGTTACACACATACACACATACACACACACACACACACACAAGCATGGCTTTATGAGTAAAATGTCTGTTTCCTGTTTATACAGTCGCCTTCCTGTCTAATTAAAGGCAAAAGAAAGCCTGGACAGAGGGTGGAGTGTGTGTTCTGTGTGTGTGTGTGTTGTGTGTTATGTGTGGGAGTGTGTGTGTGTGTTGTGTGTTGTGTGTGGGAGTGTGTAAGTGTGTGTGTGTGTGTGTGTGTGTGTGTGTGTGTGTGTGTGTGTGTGTGTGTGTGTGTGTGTGTGTGTGTGTGCTGATAAACAGAAAAGAGCTCATCTCTGCTCTCCATCTTTCAGCATGGAGGACTGCCTCACTGAAATATTGATGAATCGACTGTGTTCGTCCTTGTGTGTTTTTCGTGTGTGTAGGTACGTTTGTGTTAGTGCGTTTGTGTGTGTGCGTGTGCGTTTGGGTTCTCCTGAAGCTGTGGGATCGGTGGAGAAAGCAGACACACAAGCCCATTAATGCATCTTATGTTTGAGTTACTGTATTTTCTGTTTTACAGAGTGTTTTACTTTCAATTAAAAATGTATTGAAGATGAAATTAATCGTTATTAGTTGTTTGACGATAGTTTTTTGGAGGTTTTCTTAAAAATGACGCAGTTCCTTCATAGAAGAAGACAAACAAAAACAGAAATATCAGCACATGAACATTAAATATTAAACATGTGTTTGTGTTGCAGGGAACACATAGTAAACATACTTTGTATTGGACGGAAACAAGATTTAATACTTTGCTAATGTGACGACTGCAGCCCTTATAAAATATACACCACAATTATCGAATGAATAATTTATTACTTTTTATATACGCTGTGTAAAACGAGTTAAAAACAAACCTCCCACGGCCTTTTCATCTTAAAGGAATCGTTTCAGTTCAGACATTTTCCTGAAATGTTCCAGAGTGTCTCTATGTGAGAATGCAAACCTCTGAGTGAGGACATCTGACTGTTGTTGAGACGTCGGACAATCTCCAGGTCTCAAGGCTCCATTATGCTTCTATGTATCCGTGTCGCGGAGAGGGACGCACGGGTACCAGGAAGTCTTTTTGATTTTTGCTTCTCCGGCGACCGTCCGTCTGAAAACAATTCACCGCCAAACAGTAGGTGGCGCAACGGAAGACAAGCTCAGAGAAGCCTACCCCATTTCTGGGAAGAAGAAGTCCACGTGTGTTTATTTACCTCGTAGACGGGTTGAAAAGGTGCTCGTACCTCCGGACCTCCTCCACTAGAAGCTCTTCAATGTTGCTATCCATATTCGTATTGTAGTTGTGCTTGGATTTTACCGTGGCCGTCTTACGACATACGGAAGAAAACCGGAAGCAAACCGGAAGTTTGAGGTCCGGAAATGTGAAATACGAATTCTCCGAATTTAACACGAACAGTTAGAAAAATCAGAGGTGCACGAAAAGCTCTCCGAGGCGCTCGGAGAGGGCGTTCCACGGCAGATAGGGCGGTCCTATCTGTCCGTGTCCGTCAAAACGCAGAAGCATAAAGGAGCCTTCAGTGTCTCTAAGTGCGATGTGGAGGCGTCTGGACCCGAGGTGGTGGAGGACGTGTCTCCTCTGACTCGAGGTGGTTGAGGACGTGTCTCCTCTGACTCGAGGTGGTGGAGGACGTGTCTCCTCTGACTCGAGGTGGTGGAGGACGTGTCTCTTCTGACTCGAGGTGGTGGAGGACGTGTCTCTTCTGACCCGAGGTGGTTGAGGACGTGTCTCCTCTGACTCGAGGTGTTGGAGTACGTGTCTCTTCTGACTCGAGGTGGTGGAGGACGTGTCTCCTCTGACTCGAGGTGGTGGAGGACGTGTCTCCTCTGACCCCGAGGGGGTTGAGGACGTGTCTCCTCTGACTCGAGGTGGTTGAGGACGTGTCTCTTCTGACTCGAGGTGGTTGAGGACGTGTCTCCTCTGACTCGAGGTGGTGGAGGACGTGTCTCCTCTGACCCCGAGGGGGTTGAGGACGTGTCTCCTCTGACTCGAGGTGGTTGAGGACGTGTCTCTTCTGACTCGAGGTGGTGGAGGACGTGTCTCCTCTGACTCGAGGTGGTGGAGGACGTGTCTCCTCTGACCCGAGGTGGTTGAGGACGTGTCTCTTCTGACTCGAGGTGGTTGAGGACGTGTCTCCTCTGACTCGAGGTGGTTGAGGACGTGTCTCCTCTGACCCCGAGGGGGTTGAGGACGTGTCTCCTCTGACTCGAGGTGGTTGAGGACGTGTCTCTTCTGACTCGAGGTGGTTGAGGACGTGTCTCCTCTGACTCGAGGTGGTGGAGGACGTGTCTCCTCTGACCCGAGGTGGTTGAGGACGTGTCTCCTCTGACTCGAGGTGGTTGAGGACGTGTCTCCTCTGACTCGAGGTGGTGGAGGACGTGTCTCCTCTGACTCGAGGTGGTTGAGGACATGTCTCCTCTGACTCAAGGTGGTTGAGGACATGTCTCCTCTGACTTGAGGTGGTGGAGGACGTGTCTCCTCTGACTTGAGGTGGTGGAGGACGTGTCTCCACTGACTCGAGGTGGTTGAGGACGTGTCTCTTCTGACTCGAGGTGGTTGAGGACGTGTCTCCTCCGACTCGAGGTGGTTGAGGACATGTCTCCTCTGACTTGAGGTGGTTGAGGACATGTCTCCTCTGACTTGAGGTGGTGGAGGACGTGTCTCCACTGACTCGAGGTGGTTGAGGACGTGTCTCTTCTGACTCGAGGTGGTTGAGGACGTGTCTCCTCCGACTCGAGGTGGTTGAGGACATGTCTCCTCTGACTCGAGGTGGTTGAGGACGTGTCTCCTCTGACTCGAGGTGGTTGAGGACGTGTCTCTTCTGACTCGAGGTGGTTGAGGACGTGTCTCCTCCGACTCGAGGTGGTTGAGGACATGTCTCCTCTGACTTGAGGTGGTGGAGGACGTGTCTCCTCTGACTCGAGGTGGTGGAGGACGTGTCTCTTCTGACTCGAGGTGGTGGAGGACGTGTCTCCTCTGACTCGAGGTGGTGGAGGACGTGTCTCCTCTGACCCGAGGCGTCTCCAGCTCCACACGACTAACGAGCAGTTTAACCTCTTGTGTGCTCATTAACACCCTGAGAGTCACCCAGGTCACATGACTCTGAGCTGATGACTCACTTGATGGTCACACCGTTGTGATCACGTGACTCACGGCGTCGAGCCGCCCGGGGACGGATCTCATGACTCCAGTGGAAGTGGCTCAATCTGTCTGAGGAAGGAGCTTCCACCAGTACTCACCAGTAGTTTTCTTAGTAGCAAACTGCTTCCTGTTCACACCAGTGCACGTGAATGGCCATGATTCTTTTTCATGTGTGTTAGTATGGAATGACAGAATATAGAGTTGACGACATTAAAGACGCTCAAAAGTGAAGTGAAATCATCTTGAACACCCCCTGGTGGCTGGCTGCAGTATAGGTCACCTCCTCCGTGTTAGTTTACCAAACAAAAAACATTTTTCTTAAAGATGGTTTCTGTCATTTTAGTTAGTTCTTATCACAATGACGTTTGTTTTAAGTATTTTTTTGATGCTATAAAAATGGGAGGGGAAATGCCTTGATTGACAGCTGAGACACAGACTGACTCTTGATTGGTGTATCGGTGCAGTGACGCTAAATTCAGCTGCAATCTTGTAATAAGACCCAGCTGCGCTAATGGAAGGTAGAGAATCGTCTGTATAGTCGCCATTGTTGTTGTTGTTGTTTCTGGTGTATGCTCATTGCACACAACCCCAGTGAGCATGTGCGAAGCTAGCTGTGATGTCATCGATTTCCACACGCTACACGCTAAACTCTCTGTTTTAGTGACGTGTGGACGAGCGGCTCAAACACAAAGGAAACCGTCAGATGAGCAAACCGTTCACATTTGTGAGGACAGGATGTAAACAAGGATGTTCTCCATGTTGGCGGAATCAGGTGCAGGTGGATGATTGACAGCCAGGTGACATCTCCAGCCTCTTCTGAACCAGATCCTCGGAGCCGTCGTGACCTTTCTTCTCTTCGCTCTGTCGCCCGTCTTCTCCGCTTCCTTCTCTCGTCTTTGTTTCTGTCTCTTCCCAGCCAGCTCTCTGTCTCCCAGCCGCACACACACACAAGACCTGTTGTCGTCACATGGTATTTATAGCCCGCTCCCCGGCTCCCAGCGGGCCCCGGCCTCGCCGCCATTGGCTGGCCGCTGCACACGGGCCAGCTCGATACGCGGCGCTTCACATTATCTTCACTTTCCCGGCAGGAAGCGAGTCAGTCACAGCCAAAACTGTTTGAACACACACTTATGGGCAGATTATTCACACACTCGCACAAATATAGAAACCTGACACTCACACACAATGATGCACTCAGCACCTGCAGGAGAAGTGTAATGTGTTTATTAACGCTTCAGGGTTTTCTTCTACGTCTCGTCTTGCAGAATCCAAAGTGATTTGATTAAAGTGGAGTAAAGCATTTTTTAATGACGTGCATTAGAGCAGACGTGACTTCCTCTGAAACCAAAACACACACATGTTAGTGGACTTGAACTAAATACTTCTACTTTAGTATCTACGTGAACAAAACCATTTTATTTTCATGACTTTACATAGACGGGGAAGTATTATACTAGTAAATAAAACAAAAGATTGAACCAATAGCAGCGATAAATAATCATAAAAAACTCTTTATGCTCGTTCATGTCACTACAAAGCTCAACCGCAGCTGGTTTGATATTATACATTTATATAAATGTACAAATTTAAATTTAATGGTGATGATTCCATTGTTCTGCAGATAAATACAAATAAACTAAAACAATATGTTGTGGCCTTTCAAGCTCTGAAAGGTTTTTCTTTAATCAGAATCAAAACTGACTCAGAGTTAATGAGCTGCAGTTACAGGAAGGTTTCTAACGACCTGGTGACAGATTCAAATTTGCTGTGACCTTAAGAACAGTCAGGTGTGTGTGTGTTTGTGTGTGTGTGTGTGTGTGTGTGTGTGTGTGTGTGTGTGTGTGTGTGTGTCTAATGACTCAAATGACAAGTGAGTCGTCTCTCATGTGATTGTATTGAAGGTCACTTGGGCTCCTCACTGAGTCATCGCTCCTCCTCTTCCTCCTCTTCCTCCTCTTCCTCCTCTTCCTCCTCTTCCTCCTCTTCCTCCTCTTTTGTCGTCTTTTATTTGAACATTAGAGAACATGACAGTGTTGTTATAACTTTAAACTCAGATTTGCTTCTATAGAACTGTTGCCAGTCTGTGTTATTTAGTTTAACAGAAAACTCAGTGACACAGTTTGAGGTTTGTATTCTGTTTTGAGCTTTTTTTAACCTAGAAAATGTATTATCATGAAACCCCCCCCCCCCCCCCCCCGGGGAGGAAGCTCAGTATAGAAGCTCAGTAGAAGTTGAGAGATGCAGCAGGATAATGATCATGAACGTTAAAATAAATGTACGACAGAAGGAGACAATCAGCCTTTTGCACCAATCAGGGAGCAGATCAGTCGATACGCTGTGCAACCCACACCATTAATGTTTAATGAGCGTGTTCAATAAAGACACTAAAGAGGATAAACGAGAGTGTGTTATTAGCTTAAGCACATTGTGTTTGTCTGCTGCTGTGATTTAGATGAAGTTCAGGTTTTTAACCAGCCTGTCAAGAGCAAGAGACACGGGAGGAAATCCATGACATGAATCAGCCCTTTAATGAAAATGAAAGAATATGACAAAACACAAAGAGCAGCAGAGCTCACATACACACACACACACACACACACACACACACACACACACACACACACACACACACACACACACACACACACACACACAGAAACAAAGAGGCTTTCTGTAAAGACCTGCTGCAGACGCATCCACTCTGAAGGACTCCACTGTACTCTGTGTGTGTGTGTGTGTGTGTGTGTGTGTGTGTGTGTGTGTGTGTGTGTGTGTGTGTGTGTGTGTGTGTGTGTGTGTGTGTGTGTGTGTGTGTGTGTGTGTGTGTGTGTGTGTGTGTGTGTGTGTGGACTGTCCAGCCGATGGTGAACAATCGAGTGGACAGTGTGGTATGTACGTGTAATTGAGAATGTATAGGCAGCACACAGTTCACACACACACATGCTGTCTTTGTGCAGAGCGTCCAGAGACTGGAATGTGACCAGTAGAAAAAGGCCATGGACCCAGTTTGTTCCTCGGGCCCCTTTTTCCTTTTTTGTCTCTCGGTTACGTCCTCCTGCTTTTTACATTTTCTTGGTCTCTGCGTTTCCTTTGCGTCTCTTGTTCTTCGTCTCTCGTCTCTCGTCCTTTCTGCCCTCAGGACATGAGATCATTCATTCACAGATAAAGGCAGAATAGTGTGCATGTGCATGTGTGTGTGTGTCTTTGAATCTCCACAGTAACCAGAGATGCTTTAACCCAGAGGCATGATGAGTTAACACACATCGGCCCGTGTAATACATCTTACTTTATTTTTAAAAGTAAAGATAAGGCATTTTAAGTTTACACAGGGAGAAAAATGCACAATGCTTCAAAAAGATGTTCCAAACTTTGTATCTTGATAAACCCTCGTTTCTTGAGGTTTTTCATTTTAGGTGGAGAAAGAGAGTGCGTGTGATCCTGTGCTGCTGTTTGTTTGTTGTTATTTACAAATAGATGAGCTGGTTTTCTCCTCTGGGAATAACAGGAAGCTGAAGTGATTCATCTGTGATCCTCTCGCTGCTACGTTTCTGTGCATCTGTCAGAAAAAACGCAAAGGAAATGGCAAAAAATCAAACAAACAATTAATAATTGTTGCTTTTAAAGCAGATGTGTTTTTTAAGGGGCCAATACAGATACTAGATTGTAAAAAATATATATCGGTTGCTATATATGTAGGGAAACCTGTGGAGTTTCCACGTGTTTCAGCTCAGCGACTGGTGTCATCAGGTCGCTGCTGAGCTTCAGCTCCGTCTGCCTCATCAGCACAAAGTCTGCACTCACTGCAGCAGACACACACACACACACACACACACACACACACACACACACACACACACACACACACACACACAAAGACTTTACTGTTAAATGTCTTAGTGAACTTTGTTTGACCTCAAGAAGATTTGATTTCTCCTTTCATCTAATATCGTTTTGTGTTTCATTGTTTTGTTGATAGTTTGTAAAACATACAAATTGTTCAAATCTTTAAAAAAAAAAATTGAATACCAATTACCCGCATTTAAAAATGTACATTTGTTTTTAACTGTCATTAACTACACAATAGATCTTGTTCACATTTATAAGGAATATGTGTTTAAATATCTTTTCCCAGAGCGACTACATGTAAAAGGACACATTGCAGCTTTGTTTATTAATTATTAATCCAGATGTTGTTATGATATGTTTCCAGGCGATGGAGAGCAAGCTGCTGGTCGGAGGAAAGAACATCATGGATCACACCAACGAGCAGCAGAAGATGCTGGAGATGAAGCAGCAGGAGATCGCTGACCAGGTAACCCTGTGTCTGTGTGTTTCTCATAGGAGGAGATTATTATTATTATTACCAAGAGTTCTCTCCTTCTTTGTTGTTGTTTATGAACCTGAAGGTGACGTTTTGATGCTTTCAGACCCGCACAGAGAGGGAGATGCAGCAGCAGATGTTCGTCCAGGACGAGGAGACGGTGGAGCTCAGGGAGACGTTCACCTCTCTGCAGCAGGAGGTGGAGGCCAAGACCAAGAAACTCAAGAAGGTAAAATATCTGCAGCTGGATGGAAGACAATCCTGTGTGTGTTTACTATAGAAATACATGAGGAATGCACATGTATAGGCACAACAAGCTTCCACACACACACACACACACACACACACACACACACACACACACACACACACACACACACACACACACACACACACGCCTTCCTTTATTGTTTCCTAATGTGAGTATATCCCTCTTTTACCCCTGAACCCCTGAACTTTGACCTGGATCCTAATGACCCTCTGCCTCGGACTCTCACTTAAATCTCAGTACCTCAAGGTTTGTCCTGCCGTCCCCTCCTCTCTCCTGGACCTCTCCCTCCCTCCCTCCCTCCCTCCCTCCCTCCCTCCATTCCTCCCTCCCTCCGTCTGTCTGTGTGTACTTCACTCTCCGTCCATGCTTTCCACGCTGATCCTCTGAGCCCGTTTCCCCTCGCTCGTCAAATTTCTCAGGCTCTCTCAACATCGCACATCCTTCAATCCAAAAATCCTTCAGTGCAAAAACCCCTAAAACGACACATCCTGCTCCTCTCACTTCCCAACCCGTCGCACCGACCCTGCCGGCCGGACTAACCCCAGACAACCCCCGGTGTGAGTGTGGATGACCATGTGACTAACGCCACGTGTGTGCCTTCCACTCTTCTACCACTGCATGATGTCGCACCTCGGAGGAAAAGAAGGAGAATGAAACGTACAAATACAACATCACATACAAGCTTCTCATAGGTGAAAATGTCTGTTACTCAAATCCAATCTGATTTAAAGTGTATCGAGCTGCAGCGTCCTCTTTAGGACCAGGAAATCAGGATTAAACCACTTGTGTGAGGCCCATATATTCAGTCATGGGTGAGGTGAAAGAAGGATCGGTATGAAAGCTGCTGGAAAGAGGAGGAACGAGCTGTGAGGAGGGAGAGCTGCCATGTTTCCCTGCTCCCGCTGGCCCAACGTTTCTCCAGTCACCAGAGCCTCCAGTGCTGTTGCCACGGGCAACCAAGCGGCAGCGATTTGGAGACCGGTTCACCGGCGACATCTCTGGTCCTCACCCTTTCTGCTTGTCTCCCCCTCTCTCTCCCTCTCTCTCTCTCTCTCTCTCTCTCTCTCTCTCTCTCTCTCTCTCTCTCTCTCTCTCTCTCTCTCTCTCTCTCTCTCTCTCTCTCTCTCGCTCTCTCCTCCTAGCTGTACGCCAAGCTCCAGTGCATCAAGGCAGAGATCCAGGACGTGAACGACGAGCACGTGAGGAGCCGACAGGAGCTGGAGCAAACTCAGAACGAGCTCACCAGAGAGCTCAAGTTCAAGTGAGTCCAGCGACCAGCACATAGAACAAAGCCTAGTGATGTCATCACAGGCCTACAACGTGATTCAAGATTCAAGATTCAAAATTTTTATTGTCAAATGCACAGAGATAACATGAGACTTTTAAACTCCTCTGAACTGCAATAACTCCACCAAACCAGCACCCTGGAATATTTGCATATTTGCACCAGCACCATAATAAGCCTATTTGAATATTTGCACTACTGCACAAACTGAACATTCATCTGTGAAGATATATCTTTAGCTGTATATATTTTATTTTCTATTTTAATTTTTTGATATTCTATTTCATTGTTATTCTATTTTATTCTTTTTTATTCTATTTTATACTATTTCTATTTTTATTTGATCTTTTTGGGTTGTAATTACTGAGCATTGCTTAAAGAGAGTGTGTGACCCAAGCATTTCATTGACAGTGACTACTTCATGTTATCTCTGTGCATTTGACAATAAAAATCTTGAATCTTGAATCTTGAATCTTGAATCTTGAATCTTGAATCTTGAAGCAGTCGCTGGCAATGAAATACTTGGGTCACAGGCTCTCTTTAAGCAATGCTCACTAATTTCAACCAAAAAAATAAAATAGAAATAGAATACAATAGATAGAAAAGACTATCAATAAAATAGAATAAAATAGAATATCCCAATTTTAAAATAGAAAATAAAAAATATATATCTAAATTCACCTGTATATCGATTCTTGTGAAGAACGGTCAATGTGAACACGTTCCAGGGGTCTCGGGGGGGCACCGTTGAGCCATTTTGCGATGCCCATTGAAAATTCCTTCAGAATACGTAAATTTTCACCACTTTCTAACTTTCTGCAAATTTTGGTAAGAATTTGAGCATGGTAAAGCCCTCAAAAAGCCAATTATTTTGCCTGAATAATAATAATAATCCTTACAATTTCAATAGGGTCTCACCTGACCTTTGATGTCAGTGCTCGGGCCCTAAATATATATTTTTACAGATGAAGAGAAAAATAAAACAACAATAGTTCAATTTGTGCAGTAGTGCAAATATTCAAATATGCTTATTACGGTGCTGGTGCAAATATGCCAGGGTGCTGGTTTGGTGGAGTTATTGCAGTTCAGAGGAGTTTAAAAGTCTTATGGCCTGAAAGACAGAGGTCTTAGCTTTCTGGCACAAGCTTAAAAGTGCCTTTCCCAGATATTCATAAAATCCACCAGCGTCCTCTTCCTCATAACGTTTTCAAATGTCCAACTTGATGAAGATGTTCCTCCTGTAACCAGTGAGGAAGAGCTGACGCCTGCTGTGTTGCTCCTGCAGGTACCTGATCATAGAGAACTTCATTCCTCCAGAGGAGAAGAACAAGATCATGAACAGACTGACCTTCGACACCGAGGAGGACCAGTGGAAGTTCCAGCCCCTGGTTCCCGCTGAGAGGTCGGTTGGATTTAAATATCGGGGATTGGTGGCCAAACCTAACGAGCTCAGAATGGGGTCAAAGGTCCACGACCTCCTGACCTTTGTCACAAGTGTGGTCCTCTCAATATCGATTGTTTATCCTCAATTAACCGTTGTCCTTCACTGGAAGACTTTAAAATCCTTTATAACTATTTTACCTTTTGTAGAAACTGGTTCGATGTGACATCATTTATTTCTAATAGATTTTTGTTTTATTGATCCCTCCGCCCCCCCGCCTCTGTCTTCACTCAGTAAATCCTCTCAGATGAAGAAAAGGCCGTCGTCTGCAGTCGGATACAAACGACCCATCACCCAGTACGCCAGGGTTGCCATAGCGATGGGAGCCCACTCCAGATACAGGGTAGGTGTGTGTGTGTGTTGTGTAAATAAAGATGGACGACATGTCTCCACTTCCTTCAGCTATCCAGAGATGAAGCCATCTTGAGATTGAGGTCCCGTTGATAAACGTGCTCCACCAATCCCTCTGTCCCTCTGTCCCTCTGACCCTCTGTCCCTCTGTCCCTCTCTCCCTCTGTCCTCTCTCCCTCTGTCCCTCTGTCCCTCTCTCCCCTCTCTCCCTCTCTCCCTCTGTCCCTCTGACCCTCTGTGACGCTCTGTCACTCTCTCCCTCTCTCTCTCTGTCCCTCTGTCCCTCTGTTCCTCTGTCCCTCTCTCCCTCTGTCCCTCTCTCCCTCTGTCCCTCTGTCCCTCTGACCTTCTGACCTTCTGACCTTCTGACCTTCTGTCCCTCTGTCCCTCTGTCCCTCTGACCCTCTGATCCTCTGACCCTCTGTCCCACTGTCCCTCTGTCCCTCTCTCCCTCTATCCCTCTATCCCTCTGTCCCTCTCTCCCTCTCTCCCTCTGACCCTCTGTCTCTCTGTCCCTCTGTCCCTCTGTCCCTCTCTCCCTCTCTCCCTCTGACCCTCTGTCCCTCTCCCTCTCTCCCTCTGTCCCTCTGACCCTCTGACCCTCTGTCCCTCTGACCCTCTGTCCCTCTGTCCCTCTCTCCCTCTGTCCCTCTGTCCCTCTCTCCCTCTGACCCTCTGTCCCTCTCTCCCTCTCTCCCTCTGTCCCTCTGACCCTCTGACCCTCTGTCCCTCTGTCCCTCTGACCCTCTGTCCCTCTGTCCCTCTCTCCCTCTGTCCCTCTGTCCCTCTCTCCCTCTGACCCTCTGTCCCTCTCTCCCTCTCTCCCTCTGACCCTCTGTCCCTCTCTCCCTCTCTCCCTCTGTTCCTCTGACCCTCTGACCCTCTGACCCTCTGTCCCTCTGACCCTCTGTCCCTCTGTCCCTCTGACCCTCTGTCCCTCTGTCCCTCTCTCCCTCTGTCCCTCTGACCCTCTGTCCCTCTCTCCCTCTGTCCCTCCGTCCCTCTGTCCCTCTATCCCTCTATCCCTCTGTCCCTCTCTCCCTCTCTCCCTCTGACCCTCTGTTCCTCTGTCCCTCTGTCCCTCTGACCCTCTGTCCCTCTGTCCCTCTCTCCCTCTGTCCCTCTGTCCCTCTGTCCCTCTGTCCCTCTCTCCCTCTATCCCTCTGTCCCTCTCTCCCTCTATCCCTCTGACCCTCTGTCCCTCTGTCCCTCTCTCCCTCTGACCCTCTGTCCCTCTCTCCCTCTGACCCTCTGTCCCTCTCTCCCTCTCTCCCTCTGTCCCTCTGACCCTCTGACCCTCTGTCCCTCTGACCCTCTGTCCCTCTGTCCCTCTCTCCCTCTGTCCCTCTGTCCCTCTCTCCCTCTGACCCTCTGTCCCTCTCTCCCTCTCTCCCTCTGACCCTCTGTCCCTCTCTCCCTCTCTCCCTCTGTCCCTCTGACCCTCTGACCCTCTGTCCCTCTGACCCTCTGTCCCTCTGTCCCTCTGACCCTCTGTCCCTCTCTCCCTCTGTCCCTCTGACCCTCTGTCCCTCTCTCCCTCTGTCCCTCCGTCCCTCTGTCCCTCTCTCCCTCTATCCCTCTATCCCTCTGTCCCTCTCTCCCTCTCTCCCTCTCTCCCTCTGTCCCTCTGACCCTCTCTCCCTCTCTCTCTCTCTGTCCCTCTGTCCCTCTGACCCTCTGTCCCTCTCTCCCTCTGTCCCTCTCTCCCTCTCTCCCTCTGTCCCTCTCTCCCTCTGTCCCTCTCTCCCTCTGTCCCTCTGACCCTCTGACCCTCTGTCCCTCTCTCCCTCTGACCTTCTCTCCCTCTCTCCCTCTGTCCCTCTGTCCCTCTGTCTCTCTCTCTCTCTGTCCCTCTCTCCCTCTGTCCCTCTGTCCCTCTCTCCCTCTGTCCCTCTGTCCCTCTGTCTCTCTCTCTCTCTGTCCCTCTCTCCCTCTGTCCCTCTGTCCCTCTGTCCCTCTGTCCCTCTCTCCCTCTGTCCCTCTGTCCCTCTCTCCCTCTGTCCCTCTGTCCCTCTGACCTTCTGTCCCTCTCTCCCTCTGTCCCTCTGTCCCTCTGTCCCTCTGTCCCTCTCTCCCTCTGTCTCTCTGTCCCTCTCTCCCTCTGTCCCTCTGTCCCTCTGTCCCTCTGTCCCTCTGTCCCTCTCTCCCTCTCTCCCTCTGTCCCTCTGTCCCTCTGTCCCTCTGACCCTCTGTCCCTCTGTCCCTCTGTCCCTTTCTCCCTCTCTCTCTCTGTCCCTCTCTCCCTCTGTCCCTCTGACCTTCTGACCCTCTCTCCCTCTGTCCCTCTGTTCCTCTCTCCCTCTGTCCCTCTGTCCCTCTCTCCCTCCCTCCCTCTGTCCCTCTGTCCCTCTGTCCCTCTGACCCTCTGTCCCTCTGTCCCTCTGTCCCTTTCTCCCTCTCTCTCTCTGTCCCTCTCTCCCTCTGTCCCTCTGACCTTCTGACCCTCTCTCCCTCTCTCCCTCTGTCCCTCTCTCCCTCTGTCCCTCTGAGCCTCTGACCCTCTGTCCCTCTCTCCCTCTGTCCCTCTGTCCCTCTTCTGTCTCTCTCTCCCTCTGACCCTCTATCCCTCTGTCCCTCTCTCCCTCCCTCCCTCTGTCCCTCTGTCCCTCTGTCCCTCTCTCCCTCTATCCCTCTGTCCCTCTGTCCCTCTGTCCCTCTGTCTCTCTGACCTTCTGTCCCTCTGTCCCTCTGCTCAGGCTGAGAACATCATGTTCCTGGAGCTGGACATGACTCCTCCGAACACGGCCTCTCTGGAGCGCTCGAAGGACCCGAACCAAAGCACCTCCGGGGACAACTCGCCCACCAAGGAGAGGGGGGGCGTCCGCAAGTCTCGCTCATGGTGAGTCTAACCCCCCCCCCCTTTTACCAGAAGCAAGTTTGTAACGTAGTGGACGCATGTTGTGTTCTTTTGTACGCTAGGAAATATCTTTTACTGCTCATCCTGTATCCTATGGTTCTAAATGGTTTAGACTCCATGCATCTTTAAATGGGATTATTCAGGATTAGCCACACCCTCTCTACGTGGTCGTAATCTGAAGGTTTATCTTTTCCATTTTTCCTGTAATCTCACTGATGTGGGATGATCTCGTTAACCTGCGTCTACGCTCTGTGTGAAGACAGAAGATTTGAGCGAATCTGCAGGTTCATCCCACTTTTATAATTCTTCTCTCTCCCCTTTGCAGGTGTCAGACGCCGAAATCCATCAGTTCCTCCTCCTCTAACGTTTCCCTGGCGACGTGTCACGCTGCCACGCCCACAGCGGCACAGTAAAGCTTTGGTGAAGAGGCTTGTTTGTTTTTTTATCGTTAATTTATTGCATTCTTCTGCTTCCTCCTGCTGATTTTCCTCTGAAACATTTCTCAGCGAGGCCCACAGCTCGGATACAAGCACACGCTACGACCTCTGCCGAATCCCGAGAGGTCACGGACTTTAACGGGTCGCTAATAAAGAACTTTACTCCTGACGGGAAACTAAATTAACTCAGAAACTTCTATAAAACATCAGTTCCTCCTGTTCTACGGATGTAAAGACTTTCTCGTCCTTCGTCCCTGCATGTTTGGGACCGAGAGCCTTGGATTGTCTTTTAAAAAACGTCTGGCTGCAGAGTTGTTCTGCGCAGACTGGTGTGTGTGTGTATGAGTGTGTGTTGTGCATACGGGGATGTATGATTGTCTGTTTGTGTTTCTAATTGTGACCAGTTGAGATCTGAGAGCTCACAAACTGCTTGACTCCCCTGTAGAATATCAATCAGTGTAAATATATCATGTTTTATTTTCTTTCCTTCGAGGAGGTTTGGTCCGAATCCATCGTCGGTTCCCTTCAGATTGTTTATGTCTGTGTTGAGCACGTTAGAAAATATTGATATAACATATGAAATGTGCTGTGGTTGGTCAGAGGAGGGGCGTTGAAGCCTGGATGATGACCTTCATCTTTATACCCGTTGTCACTCATCATTCTTCTGTCCCTCCACGATGTCTCATAAATAAGAAATGCCTTCAAATAATAATCAGAAGAAAATTAAGATATTGGAGCATATTGCAGGTTTTTCCAAAAGTCCTTTAGATTAATTGAAGACGTGGGAGTGTCACAATTTAACAAACTGGCAGATTTGCTGTGAACTTTGTCTTCTCCCTATAATTCAGGACTTGTCTCCAGTGCATAGCCAGAGCCGCTGAATGTACTACTGTGGTTCCAGAGGCAGCGAGCAGTCACTCCATTGTTGTCTTCATGGAGGTGAAGAGGAGCAGACAGTGGGGGGGCACGGATCACCACTGTATTATTGATGCTTCGGATCCTGTTGCAAATGAACCCCCTGCAAAGTGCAAGACAGCACACCGTCGTCCTCCAGTCAAAGGACGTCTATTCCCCAATGAGATCGAAACTTCCACATCTCTGTTACGTGACATCATCGTCCTGTGTGTGTCTCAGAATCTGTTTTAACCCAAACATCATATCATTTATTATATGTGATAATATGACAGACATCGTGATTATGGCTGAATCACTTATTGGATGCACAAATTGTCAAAATCTGCCAGAAATGTTGGTGAAGTTTAAAAATTACTTGAGAAAAAAGTCCGAAACCCAAAGAAGTTTAAAAAAACCTGGAAACGCTTGGTTTTGGTTTAATTTATCACCAGATGCTGAGGGTTTGAAATGTTTATCTTCATGTATAATCCAGATTCAACTCAGCGTCGGACTATTCGTCAAATAAATAAATTTAAATAATGATATTCAAGCTAAAATATATTTAAAAAAAATTGTGTCTACGATACTGAAAACATCAAATTTTAACGTTTAAAACAGTAAATTATTTATCCGCACTGTGTCGCCTCTATTGTCAAATTAAATTATGTTCCTAATTGAGCTGAGGACAGTTTCTAATGTATAAACATTATTGTCATATTATTCAGTAAAAAAAATACATATATATATTATCCATGTACGTTTCCCATCTTTGTCAGGGCCGTGAAATATTGTACAAATGTGTGTGTGAGGACTGTGGGGGTGGGGCGGAGCCAGGCTGCTGCTGCTGGAAAGAGAGAGGGGGGGTGGATGGAGGGATGGATGGATGCAGGAATCCAGAGACAATCAGGAAGTGACTGTGGAGGAGCCTGTTTCCATGGTAACCTGCCGGCAAAGGGTGTTGGGATGGGGGAGATGTTGGGTCGCGTGGGTTGGGGGGGGGATTCTCTCTATATATGTATGTATGTATCATGGTGGGCCGGTGGGTCTGAAAAAAAATATAATAAAGACATTGTCACAGGTGCCTGCTGCTCCATCAGTCGTGTTTATAATTATAATAATAATACAAAGGTTGGTCAGCGGTTATGGAAATGATGTAAGTCTATATGGTGCGAGAATGAGAATGTGTGTGTGTGTGTGTGTGTGTGTGTGTTGAATCTACACATGTGAGGTGGTCGCCCAGAGCAACGATATTCAGATTTATTGAATCATCTCTGATTAGACTCATTAAAGATTGATTTATTCAACAGTGAGTGGAGTGAAGAGAGAGGGAGGAAGCAGCTCGGTGGAATTTAAAGATTCTTTGTGTGACACTCAGGTTTCAGAACTAGTTTTTACTCCTGAGAGCTTTTTTATCTTCAGTCTGTGGCTGAGAGGCAGCGTGAAGGTCAACAGGTTCCTGACTGGACGGAGGGCGCCCTCTGCTGGTGGAGGAGGAGAAGACAGCTGCCTTTGACTCTACAGGGAAATATAGTTTATCTGCTAGGACTACAAAAAGAGAAAAATACTGTATCGAACAGAAAATGTGTTTATTAATGTCTACATAACCCTATGTAGACATTAGGCACTTTGTATGTTTCCCTTTATTATTTAAGCAACTCCTCATTTGTTTTTCCATTGAGATAATTAGGCAAGAAAAGCTTAATTTGATATATGACATGAAACAATAGTTTTAAAGAAGCATATTTATTTTTTATGAAGCATATCAGAGACCTCTTTAAATAAAGAAATGTTTTTATTACATTTTATTGAAAGGTTTTACTCGTATTACAATTTCCACACATTCCTGACACTTTGACGTTGGATCTAACAGCGGATACAACATGACTGCACTACTTATACCAACATTCATCACCATGCATTAATACAACTGGACAACTTCTTTGCTGACATTGCATTTACTGCTCTCTGCTTTTACTGCTGTGTGATTTGAGCAGTGTACTTGGACAGAGGAACTTTGTAGAGCCGAGAGGGAAACTCACACCTGAGCTCCCGAGCAGGACTCAGGAAGGTCACGTTGGTCTTGTCCAGCCACGACAGGAAACCCCTCAGGTCGGCGTTGCAGTGGAATCGGTTCATTTTCAGGTCGAGGAAGCTGAGGGAGCGGAAGGCGCTGGGGTCGGGGGAGGCTATGAAGTTGTTGGAGAGGTCGAGCACTGCCAGGGTTCTGGGTAACACGTCCGGGTGGAGATACGTCAAGGAGTTGGAGGACAGGTCCATCTGGATTACTGAGGTGAGACCCTTGAAGATGCCTTGAGGAAGCGCCTGCAGAGCATTGGAGTTCAAGTCGAGAGCGATCACTTTACCGAGTTTGTCAAAGAGATTCAGACATTTGCCCTGAGCCCAGACCGACTGCAGGGAGCTCCTGTGGAGATCCAGGACCTGGAGTTCATTGGGACCAACCTGTGCACTGGGCACACACCACCTGATCGAGTTTCCTCCATAGGAGAGACGTTGCAGGCGTTTCAGCCGAGTCAAGAAGGTGTAAACATTCGCTAAGTCTGTGATTCTATTGTTCTTAACGTCCAAATGCACGACATTACTGGCAAACCTAGCGACACTCCTCATGGACGAGTGTGTCAACAGATTGTCACTCAACAGGAGATGATCTAGACGCGGTAAAGCTGCAGGGAAACCCAAGTCCCGCAGAGCGTTCCCGGTCAGATCCAACACTCGCAGCTCGGGAAGTCCACGGAACGCAGAGTGACCCAGCGCTCCGATGTGGTTGTGAGACAAGTCCAACACTCGCAGGTTCGACAGAGAAGCAAAAGTGTCCGAGTAGAGTTCCCCAAGCAGGTTGTGCGACAAGTTGAGTGAAGCCAAATGACCCTGAAGACCTTGGAAGGCATTCCTGTCGATCCGATTCACTCTGTTTTGGGAAAGGTCAATATTTACCACGTCCCTCAGTGGACGGAAAACCCCCGGCTGCAGAGCAAAGATCCTGTTTCTAGACAGATCCACAGTGAGGACCGAGCTGTTCCTCAGGCCGGAGAACGTGCTGTGGTCTGGATCGGGGAGGTTATTGAACGAAAAGCCTCGACCCATGTGTCCTGACAGCTTGAGGTGGGAGATCTTCGTCCCCTCTATGGCTCTGAAGAACTGTTTCGACATGTTCACGCTGAACCCGTTGTGGGACAGGTCCAGTGTCTCGAAGGACATTCCCCTGAAAGGGTTGCCACATCCCTGCCAGTCAAACCTGCCAGTAAACATCGCTTGGAGGCGAACAGAGTCCAAGTTGAAGACCTGGAAGTGCTTCCCCTGGAAACCCGCCAGATCTGATTCACACATTCTATCGATTGGGTTCAGTTTGAGATTCACATCTGTCAGGTGACTCATGTTGGAGAAGAACGCGGCAGGCTGGAGTCTCTTTATGCGGTTTCCAAAGAGGTCGAGGGTCTCCAAGGAGGACAGCGGCTGCAGGACCTGTCCCTTCAGTACGGACTCACTGAGCGAGCAGGAACCCAGGTGGAGCTTCTGCAAACCGGACAGTCCCACGAAGGCCCCGGGCTCCAGGCGCAGGTCGGCGTTGGAGTCGAGCAGCAGCTTCCTAAGGCGGCTCTGTCTGCTGAAGGCCTCATTTCGGATCACCAGCTTCACGCGCTGGCGTCCCAGGTCCAGCTCCTGCAGTCGCTCCAGGCCCGACAGGGAGCTGGAGTTCATCTCACCGATGCTGTTCATCTCTAGGAACAGGTGGGTGATGTGAGGAGGGAGAGCCGGAACCGAAACGAGGTTCTGGAAGGCGCAGTTTGCTACAGAGCCGACGATGAGGCACGATGGGAAACATCCTGGTATCTGCAAGCGGAAATTAAGAATGTAAATGAAGATACTTTGATTTAATGACAATCTTTTATTGAATTTCTTTATTCCTTTGCTTCAGTTTGAGTATTCTAGTTTAAAGACCTTTCAATAACACAATTGCACCAGATGAATCCAAATTTCCCTTTGCTCTGAGATGGTAAACATCAATATTAACCCCTTGTAGATGAATGTCGCAAATTCTCCTCAAACCCCATTCCGGTCTTTTTATCCCACTAATGCCTGATGGTGCAAATTCTACACATACCAAGAACGTATTGGAAGCACGCTGCCGCCATCTAGTGGTCGGAGTGGAAAATACATACTAGCCCCTTGGGACCGTGCAGCAAAGTTATTTTGAGGTATTAAGCTGTTTTTGAAATACTGTGTCGATTGAACAGCAATGATTGTACAGAAACATACATTGTTGTTCAATTTCAAGCAAAAGCAGCATCAATATAATAATCTACATACCAGAGACTGGAAAATTTGTCAAATTACAGTTATGCCTAATGCCGCTAATTTGCCTCATACCCTGAATTTATATCTATTGTATAGTATATATAGTATATTGTATATTTTTTAATATAATTGGAAATTAATTCAGGCAATAAGGGGTTAAATCATAAAAACATAATCTGATTTGGATTTATTTTCTCTATTTCAAGACATTTTACAGCTCTTCAAATCTAAATCTCATACATCATCCTGAATGTTAACTTACCTGCAGGAAAACCCCGATGGCAACGAGCTGAAGACACCTCATCTTCAAACAGCTTCCACTTGAAGCCTCAGGTAAACGTAGGATCTGGTCTCTGCTGCGTTTCAACCCGATCGCCTCTGCACCAGTTTCCCTCGGCCGTGCTTTTATCTGCTGTGCTTGCGTCACTGGAGCAGGACGCCATCGACCCTGCGGCACAAACATGACGCTGACCGGGACTTCCCTCTGCTTTTTATTTTGCAGATTCCAGATATACATGTCATGGGGAAGTACATTTACATGTTTGTGTTCTTTGGTTGCCATGTTTTCTATGTTTTTCTGTTGTGTACTGAGTTAACACTGGGTTGCACAACTGGATAAGAGGACTTGTGTGTAATATTGTACTTTTTTACTCCACCGCAGTCTTTTAAGTAAATAATGACTGCAGGATGTGTAGTCTACAGTATTTTTAATATCATTAAATACTGCAGTTCTTCATCCACTACTTCATTCTATATTTCAATGATAGATTAATGATTCATTGGCATAAAAGCATCATTTTCAAACTTCAATCAACTAATCAGTTGACTCTAAATGCTTCCTTTTCACTGTAATCAACCTAAAGCAGTGCAAACAGGGGAGTGTGTGTTGTTTTATCACACGGTGCCGGGGAATTTCACAACCTCTGCAGAATGAAGGTTTGTCAAACACGATGCAGAGAGGAAGAGGAACAGAGGAAGAGGAAGAGTCACACTGTTGAAGTGATGTGACATCCGATCTTACTTAAAACTGTGAGTTACATTATTGTTATAAAACACAAATTGCAGCCAGTAGTAAGGTAATGTGAGTATAATTACTTAAGTCACTTAGAGTTTGCTTTCCACTTCATACTGGGGAACATATTATATATATTACAAAGAAAGACTCAAAACGACAACTACAAGGATGCAAAACAACCATCAACAGACACAAAACAACGACAAAGACTAAAAATAACAACCAACAGATTCTAAACAATAACTACAAGGATGCAAAACAACTATCAAGAGACACAAAACAACAACACAGAGACTCAAACAACAACAACAATAATGCAAAACAACAATCAAGTGTGACACAAAAAAGAAACTCAAAACGACAAATACAAGGATGTGAAACGACAACAAAAAGACTCGAAACAAACTCAAGTACGCACAAAAAAGGTTTATAAGAGACTCGATAAAATAAAAATTCAAAGATTCAGGAACAAAAACAGCAGCATCATCTCTCTCTGTTGGGGTGTCCGGCTCCTAAATTTTGGGGGGGTCTTTTCCACATCTGGTGCCCAGGGCCTGGTTTTCTCCTGATACGCCCATGGTGAAATAACCCAATGTTAAATAAAGATAAATAAAAAAATTAATTTCAAGCAGCCCAGGGAACCAACTACTTTTAGAAGTGAAACCAGTGATGAGTTGAGGGAGGAAGAGGAAGAGGAGGAAGAGGAGGAGGAGGAAGAGGAGGAGGAGGAGGAAGAGGAAGAGGAAGAGGAGGAGGAGGAAGAGGAGGAGGGGGACGGACCAAGGAGGCAGAGCGACTCGTTTCAAACCAAGTTCCCGTCCTCGCAGCAGCAGAGCCCGGCTCACAGGACCGAGGAGAGGCTACGGGAACCGGGACGGACACACACATGCGTCACCCGCGGGAATAGATAACGGGACCCGGGAAGGGGGGGGCGGGGGGGAGGAGAAGAGGTCGGTGACACGCGCTCCTGTGTTGATGTGCGAGTTTGAATACCTGCGGAAAACAGACCCGGTGAGTAGAGCCCAGAGCTCCGTTAATTCAACCTGGATTCAACGTGGAGTTAGAGACGGGAAACTTGAGGTTTGATCCCTGGGGAAAGTTTTGGTTTTATTGTGAAAAGGAAAAGTTTGAGCGGGTTTCACGTACACGTTGGAACAAGGTGAACGGAGAGTTGAACTTTTTTTCTGCAACATGGCCGCTCAGATGTCACCCAGCTTCCCAGAAGGAGGCAGAGCCACAAGAAGCAGAACCAGAAGCTGTTTTTATTAAATCATAAACTCAAACGTGTCGAGAAAAGACAGTTTGAGTTTTTATAATTCAATAAAATCTGCAGTGTGTAGTTGTCCCTAAAAAGTGTTCAGTCATAAATCAAAACTATTGCTGTTCTGCCCCATGCTCCATTCAGAAATATGCAGATTTTATTTTACAACGAGTATTCCTCAAATTTACAAATAATATTCAGCATCATTGTCTAATTTATTGAAATCACCAGAGTCCACTGTGGAATTCGGCTTATTGAATGTTGAGGATTTCATCAGGTTTAAGTTGCTTGTACATGTTTACAACAAGCTGAATGGAAACTTAAAGAGTCCAGAAAATTAACGTTTGGATGTTATAATTAAAAATGTCTAACACTTTTCAAATCAAAACTGCTTCCTTCTACGAGAGGAACAATGCTCCATTCAAAAATATTTTTACGCGATTTAACGTATCCCCAAACATAAATATGAACTTTCTTTGCAATCACTACAGTCTCAGGTACGTGTCAGTACAATAAGAACACATCAAGCTGAATGGAAACAGCTGTGGGAGAAGAATGCTGGGTTAATGACCTTTGACCTTTTTGGTGATTAATAAATCTTATTTCACTTCACGGAATCACCGGCCAGTCTCTTTAACGAATCGTGTGATGTGACCTGTGGTGTTAGCGGAGACGGCCCGAGCATTTGTGTGGCACCGAAACGCAACCCTCTGAAATGTGTATCATATAGTACAGTATTAGAGAAAAGTCATGTATTTCTGATATATTCATACTGAGATATCTGTTATGAGCTAATACTGCCAACCAGTATATCCTGGGGATTGAACCTCTACCTAAAAGCTGAGAGCTTAAATTCTATCCTTTTACCACCATAGTACTACATCGGTGTATGTATTCCAATTGAAGTTCAAAGTAAAAGAAGATGGACGATGTGTCTCTAACTCCTCCCACTTTCTAGAAATGAAGCCAAATTAGGATTAGCATCAAATAACCAAACTACAAAAGTAAAACCAAACTTACTGGACAAAGTAACACTTGAAAAAACATCAATGCGATAAGAAACTACCTCAAACGACAGAAAACATCTTTGAGAAACAAGTAATTGACGCGTAGCAACTTTTGAATTCGGTCTATTTCCCGTCTACTAACGTGGAGGAGGCCGGGGTTTATGACCTGTACTGCAGTCGGCCACTAGGGGGAGATTTTTGGGAGCTGTCATGTCGTACAGTGGGTGGTTTTAACAGAAACTGACCGAGCACCTTTTATAAGTAGAATTCGAGACAGTGTGAAAATTCAACTACTTCAGCAAAACCAAACTGAGTCCAGGTTTCTTTTTTATTGTGTGTTCAGGCAGTTTTCAGACTTTTCCAAATTGTCGCCCCCCTGTGGAGGAAGCTGAGAAAAGAGAGGAATGACAGGAAAAAGTGCGAAATTACTGAAAACTGATGAGCTGCCCCCCCCGGAGGCCGCAACCTTTCCCCCTTGTCGCTGCATTTACATCGTGAACGAGATCTTAAATATGAGAGGAATGAAGAATTAGTGAAGATACTTGTGTTTCACCTGTATACGTGACCTGCAGCGGGTCGCCCCCCCCCTGGCTTCTCTACGTCCTTTCATCTCAGCGTCTCCATATGGAAGTGCTTTGAGAAGACGCTGATTTACAGTAGTGCTGACTTCTGTGTTGCTGTCTCCACCGCGGGTGAGGAGATAATAGCTGTGAGGGCGAAACCTATAATTAGCAGCAGCCCATTCCTATCCAGCCTCTAGTTTACGTAATTTCTCGAGAATTAAATTATAGTGTAATTTGAGTGTTGCTTTATTTGTGCGTGTGAGAGCAGTTGGATGTTCGCCTCCGACACTTGTGGCGACCCCTCGGAGCTCGCCACTCGTTTAGGTTAATTCTCAGATGGTTGGTTACCTCCCAGCACAGATTCCCCAGTTATGTCATCGAGCTTTGTTTGAGTAAGACCTTGTTTTGGACCAAGGACACTGAAACTCTGTGAGTCATCGATCCAGCTCGATGACTCAAGGCCATATCATCAAACTTGTTGTCCTCTTTCACTCTCTTCCTGTCCCTTAGCATCTTAGCGTCTGACTCTCTGCTTCCTTCTGGAGTCCCGGTCCCTCTGGATTCTTCTTCACGTCTTAACATCTTTATCTCCTTCTCCACCTGTACTGTCTCTATCTCCTTGCATTCCCTCCATTCTTCCTCTGCAACCAGCATGACCACCACACCACTGGAGATGGAACCCTCACCATCGAGAAAGCCAGATTACCAATCCAAGATAAAATCCTAAACTTTACTTACTTGCAGTCACAGATTTGAGCGTAAATGTAGTAAATTGATAGGAATCGGATAATGAGTTTTAAATTTCTGCTGCATTTCTGTGTTGTTGTAATACAAAGCAAGTTTGCTGGGACGTGTTGCTTCAGGTATATCGGTGAGACTATGAAATACGAGTGTGACGGCTTATCACACAAAATCACTTGAAAACGTAATAATAAGACGGCAAAGGAGGATTTTTACAACCCTGTAAAGTTAAAGTTAGTTTCACAACAGTCGTAAAAACATTACTGTTCTGAGAATGGGACCAGGAGCTCGGGCTTGCACGTATTTCTCCACCAGCACCACCACTACCTCAGAGAAACTTATAGCTTCCTGACCAGTCCTCCAGACACCCCCCCCTCCCCCCCTAAGTTGTCCATCTTTAAAAAAAGTTGTAACCAGATATGAGTTGCTTCTGTTTTTACCTGCATGGTGACGCCCCTGTAGTCAGGCAAGGTCAGCCGGGCCGTCTCCATGGCAGCTCAGGGGTCAGAGGTCGGGAGGCCGAGAGATTGGAGAGGCCTGGGGGGGGGGGGTCAACCTGCTTGTAGGTGTTACCATCGCAGGTGCTGCTCTGTGGTAAAGAGGCTGGTGTTGAAATTGATTTTAACGAGGCTCAACCAACAAACCTGCAGGTGATAAAGATCTTCACATTTTTAGTTTGGTATTTCAGGCTTGAAATTCGACCTTTTTAATGCTCTTAAATACAAAAACTTTCTTTCTTCTCAAGGTGCAACTTCTTCTCTATCTAGACCATCATCTTGTGTCCAGAGTGATGTTAATTGTTATAATTAATATAAAAAATATCAAACTACACATGCTGCTACTTATCAAAGAGATATTTGTCCACGGTTTCAGCAGCATATTGGAATAAATCAAGTTATAGATTCCTCCTCAAACTTTCCACACCACATTTCACTTCATTTGGTCTCCACTATGTCTGAAATGCTTCAGGACCCTCGAGGCCAAACCACCGGTTCTTCACTCGACTCTACAATACACACAAACTTCCAAGTTTCTCAAATTGTGTGCAGAGCTTTGTGGCTTTGCCTTGTGTGTTACAGTAATCGAGGTCGTCTTGAGGATAAATGGAGCTCGTAGGTATTCCAGCAACGACAGTGTCTAAAGTTGTCGACTGTAAATATATCATCACACACACACACGCACACACACAGACACACACACACACTGGTCGGGTCCTGTCAGGGCAGATTTTGAGAACACAGAGCAGCTGGATGTGGTCATGTGGCATGCCTGGTGCGTGTGGGGTGTGCAGCGGGGGGGTAAACACTCTCTTACCTCTCTTTAGTACCAGCTCGCCTGCCTGAAGCGCTTCCCTTTATCAGTGTCGTCTTCTTCTTCTTCTTCTTCGTCACTCGTGAACATTTAGTTCGTGGATTCACTCCCACACACCGAACGCGGAGGTAATTTTCTGTTGTTGAACCAGGCTACGAATGATTCAGAGTGAGAGTGAGTGACTTCTATGAGCAGGTGAGCATGTGTGTGTGTGAGAGTGTGTGTGTTTGTGTCATGGTTGTGGGACAGTAGATTGTGTGTGTGTTTGCTTTCAGGACCATTTTCCCTGCTGAGGTGTTGGTGCTGCATAAGTTTAATCACTGTTCTGAGGAGTTTCTGTAGAGTGTGTGTGAGGGCTTTGTGTGTGTCTGTGCGTGTGGTTTGCGTATGTGTGTGTGTGTGAATCTGTTTATGCACAGGTGCAGTAGGTGGGTGGCCTGCACTGACACAACACCTCCTTTGACATGCACTTTCCCTACATGCACACCCTCTATTGAAGAAAAGTGAGAAATTAAATGTTTTTGAAACTCACAATAATATTTTTTAATTTAAGTCATGCGTGATTACTTGAGTGTGTGTCTGTGTGCGTTTGTGTGAGTGCAGGATGTATAAGTGAAAGCTCGCACTACTTTAGTTGGGGAACATAAAAGTTTATAGAGTTTTAACGATTTGTTGATTAATCCATCGACTAATCGTCTTTGTATTAAAATTCCTTTTCTTTGGCAAAATGTCAAATATTTGCTGTTTCTAGCTTTTTTAAATATGAGGATTTGATCTTTAATCTTTTATTTATTTTTTTTTTTTTTTAACAATATGTTTATTAGGTTTTTTCAGGTAATTAAGTACAAACAGACAAGTACTAGGAGTAAGTAAGAAATTATGCCAAAATGAAAGGAAAAGAGAAAGAAAGAAAAAAGAGTCAATTGAAATAAAATAAAATAAAGGCATAAAAACAGAACAAATAAACAAACAGACAAAACTAACAAACAGGGTGTACAACTCAAGACAATGAAATGTATTGATGCATCACTAGTATACAAAATACATTAAAAAATAATCTTTTATTTCTGATATTAAACTGAACACCTTTGGACACCTGCTCAGACAAAACCAGATGTTTGAAGATGTTCCATAAGACTAAGAATCTGACCAAGGACGACACCTTTGATACTAGGAACAAGATTCTGTCTCTCCTCTGTCAACAGGTTTTGAGAGTTGACAGTTGTTATTAAGATCACATGTGGCATTTGAGGTTGGTAACAGGATGTAGAACGGGAACATTATATTCGTATGAGACATATGTCAACACGTGTGGTGGTTATGTAACAACTCTAATTTGTACTATTTGCTTCTCTCAAAGATTTGTGTCTTTTGTGTTTGTGAAGTTTGATGCTTCTGTCTCTTTTTTAATTTACATCTTCTGTGTAATATCCTGTCATGTAAAGTGCAGTACATGTATATAAAGTGTACTTTACGCTGCTTTGTACTGCTGCATATTACAAAACCGACAAGTTTGAAATTAAACAGTCATATCCATTTTTTTATCTAGTGTGAAGATGTAGTTGTGGAATGTGTGTCCCACTGGTTGTGTTTATTGTGTGTCTTTATCAGTGTGTCTCTAAAGAG
Organism: Limanda limanda; assembly: GCF_963576545.1. Taxonomy (NCBI): domain Eukaryota; kingdom Metazoa; phylum Chordata; class Actinopteri; order Pleuronectiformes; family Pleuronectidae; genus Limanda; species Limanda limanda. The sequence continues at coordinate 4,154,665 of NC_083653.1, read as the reverse complement.
CCTTTGACGTTATTGTTTGAAGACTGAAAAGACTTCTCTCTCCTCCCTGTGTCTCTCTGCTAGACGTCCTGTGTTGAAGCTCCTCAGTCCTGTGTGTCCCCCTGACACAGAGAGGTGACCACATCCACACACTACACACACACACACACACTCACACACACACACACACACACACACACAAACACACAATGACACCGTTCGTTCTTTAAAATTAAGCATTATTACAGAGACAGCGCTTCCTGTGGTTCATAGTGTGTGTGTCTGTGTGTATTTGTGTGTGTGTGTGTGCTCAGATCAGCGTGTGTTGTTGTGTTTTACTGTAGCTCAGCAAATGTCGACCACAGTAAAACACCATGGTGCAGCGTCAGTGTGCAGCGCCACCCACACAATCACAGACAAGCAACACGCATGCATGTGTCAGCCACGTCTGTTCCCCTTCTCTTTCTCTCCCTCTTTCTGTTCCCCTTCTCTTTCTCTCCATCTTTCTGTTCCCTGTACTTTCATTTCTATAAACGAGACCCTGAAGAGAAAAGACAGAAGTCAAAGTAGAAAATGATACAAAGCTGTTTTGACTTTGTCCTCTCACAAGAGAATAGAGCATCAAACGACAGACGCAGCAACTTCTTGACCAAGTTGTGTAGTTGTAGTGTCGCCTGATGTTCGGCCTGGTGGCTTCAGATGTTGTATCGTTGCTATCTGAAGAATTTCCAGCGCCACTTCTCGGCCCCTTGACCCACGGGGGCTGTTCCTGGCCCTCTGACACAGTTGGGGGGGGTAATTGCAGGAAGGTTAATTATATCTACGATGGCTTAAAGCTTCAAAAGTTAAAATAAGAAGCAAACCTCACACAGCAAGTGTTCCTCCGTGTCAGCTATATGCAGACAGACAGACAGACAGGGTGTAGTTATCACCAAGGCCAGGCTGGAAATAACAATTTACTCATCACAGGAGTCCAGAGTTGTAGCTGATGAGTCAGTGAGACTCTGGGAAATGGCCACATGCCCTTATTTGGTTGGTTCACGTGAGGTTAATGTGGTGCTACCGGACAGGAAGTGGATCAAATCACGATGTTGACAGTGTGAGAAAGCAACTCCCATCAGTGTTCAGTTCAGTTCAGGAACTCCCCTCAGATGAAGAAGCTCCAGGTGACTCTCAGGAACATGAGACGTCCTCTGTGCACAGTTGTGTGTGTGTGTGTGAGTCTGTAGTTGTGTCTTCCTCAGGGACACATCATCGAAGTTACACTTGCACTTGACTGCAGGAGCTTCGGGAGTGTGTGTGTGTGTGTCAGGGAGTAAGAAAGAGCAAAGAAACAGCTGTGTGTGTGTGAATGTGTGTGTGTGTGTGTGTGTGTGTTTCTGTGCATTTTTGAGTGTGTGAAAGTGACTGAAGAGTCCTTTTGTCTGGATGAAGCATGAAGTCTCCTGGGAAGCTTTTAAATCCTCTCTGGAATTTGTGCGTGTGTGTCTATACGTGCGTGTCTGTGTGTGTGTGTGTGTCTATACGTGCATGTGTGGTGGTGTGTGTGTGTCTATACGTGCATGTGTGGTGGTGTGTGTGTGTCTATACGTGCATGTCTGTGTGTGTATGTGTGTTGGGGGGTCGGCCTGTCACCACATTTGTACGAGGAATGCAAATATTTGTGTGCGTGTCTCTCAGTTTCGTGGTGTAGTATAACCGTTGCCACGGCGACTGATATCCTCTGGTCTTTTCCGTGTCACCTGACGGCGTTGGGGTTGACAGCTAACTTTTTTTTTTTTTCTTATTCTTTTCTTTCACCGCCCGTCCACCCTCCCCCCCTCCACCTCTCTCTGTCTCTCTCTCTCTCTCTCTCTCTCTCTCTCTCTCTCTCTCTCTCTCTCTCTCTCTCTCTCGCCCTCTAAATGCCAGCCTGCAGATCAGATTACATCAGCTGCTCTCATTAATGTGTTTATTTACCAGGCGCTCCACTCATCCTCTCTCACGGACCCGGTCCCATGATGTTTAGACGGGTGTGTCGGTATGCACACAGTAAACCAGTGTGTAAAAATACACACACATTGTGTTTCCCATTTTAGGTCGAAAGGATTTTTCTTGAGTTTTAAGCAACTTCTTGAAATAATGGAACTTTGATGTCTTAGTTCACCACATTTCCTTATTCACTGTCTCTGGCTGTAACACTACAGACGTGCACATTTTTATTTAATGGTCTTTTATATAAGTAATCGATTATTGTTTCTCTTCTATAAAGTAAAGAAAATGCCCATCGAAGTTTTTTTAAAGCTCAAGGTCATGACATTGAAACGCGTGTTTAATCCAATCAACTCCAAAGATATTTAAACTTATTATCATACAAACCTATGATAGGAGGCAAATTAAATACTTGAAAATAATGATTGATTATCGAAAAGTCACAGTAGCATAGAGATGACTGATTATTTTTCTATCACAAATTGATTCAGCTAAAATTAAATCATTTATTACACACTTATTGTCGTATTTAGGTGTTTCAACATCACCTGTGATCCCGTATTAGAGCTAAAAGGTCGTACTAATGGTCTCTCAGTGGGGGGGGAGCAGGATGGACCTTTCTTAAGGTTACTGTAAACACATATTTTTACAATTCACAATATCCACACACTTATTGTAGCTGCAACAAACCAAACTGGAGACTGGTGATTGCAGGATTACACTGTTTATTACATCAGTTATTTACATAAAACAGTTTTCCACCTCCGTCAAACATTGTAACTGTCTCGTGATGTTTTGATTTCCTTCACTCTGGCACCAAGAGATCTCATGTTGTGTTTGGCTGTTGCAGGATGGTGATGGAGGAGGGGGGTCCAGGAGACAGAGGGAGGGGGGGTCCGGTGACGGCGGGAGCGGAGGGACGGCAGATCTTCGTGGAGCTCGGTGAGTGACCTCTGAACCTTAATGAACCGACCCAGCGTGATGGATCCGTGGAATTCTGTTCACAGGATCACACAGAACCACCTTTTAGTAGGGACGGGAATCGCCAGGGACCTCCTGATACGATACTATCACGATACTTAGGTGGCGATACGATATGTTTTGCGATTTCTGTGGGTATTGCGATTCGATATTATGATTTCCTGGGATTTCTTTTGGTTATTTATTTTTTTTAAAGCTTAGAGTTTTACAAGTTTTATTTCAAATATTAACATTAACTTAAGAGAAAATAAATAAAAATGTGCCCTTTTATTGTATAGCCCCTGTCAACTGCACACAAACTGACAGATTAAGAAATGTATGCCACTTAGGCTACTTTTAAACAATAAATAAAAGATAAATTAAATAGAATGAATAAAATATAAACTTTGAAATAAACAAAAAGTAGGCTATTGTTGTTTGCATGTAGGCGATACAAAGCTAGTGCTTGGGTATGTTTAGATTCTTGTGCAAAAACAAGAGCTGGTCAACATGCTCTGGGGTGATGTTGCTCCCCCAATATATCCTCCCGGTATAAACCAATAAATATGTTTTTAAAAATTGATTTGGGAGGCAGCATATCGATTTAAAATCGTCATTCACAAGAATTGCGATTTGTAACTGAATCGATTTTTCCCCCCATCCCTACCTTTTAGTCTCTTTTCCTGGAAAATGTTTTAATGTGTTTCCGTACATATCACTTTATCGATATTCACTCCGACGAGAGGAGATATATTCTGAGTGAAATTGATGAGAAGATCATGAGTCAAAAGATTTACCAATAATAAATATCCTGTATCTATTAAAGCCTGATTGATAAGTGATTATAAGTGATTATCCTTATCGTTATTGGGGACTGACCGATTGTCATATAATGTGAGACGTTGACAATAATTCCTAAGATGTCAAGAAATGTAATTGAGGCTTGATATTTTTTTGTTTAACCACAATATATATAAAATCAAATGTTTTGTTCCTTGAGAAACAACATTTCCTTGAGCCATAAACTCTGTGTGAGGATGAATGACTTTGAAATTTACTGACGCAGCAGATTTTCAAAGTGGCCTCTTCTTCTTCTCTTCGTCCCAGGGGAGCAGAACCTCGACGGCATTTGTCTTTCTACATATCGAACATCCTGCAAGCTCCGGTTTGTACAGAAGAGATGCAACCGTGAGTCGAAGCTTCTGTCACGGAACATGGCGTGATTCTCTGTGTGACCAATGTCAGATGGAGGAAACACTGTTTTCTATTAAAAGTTGTGGAATGACACAGATACCGGAATACGACCAGTATAAGAAAACTTCCCTCCTCTCATTACAGTGCATCTGATCGACATCTACAACGTGATCGAGGCGGTGCGGGACGCAGGTCTGAACGCCGTCGAGCTGAACGCCGGCATCTCCGTGACCCGACTGGAGAACCTGGTGTCGTCCCTGTTCAACCAGCTCAGCAAGCGGCTGCCCACCACGCACACCATCGACCCGCAGGAGAGCACCGCCCTGTTCGTGGACTTCCTACTGGCTGCCGTGGACAGGTAACTACAATGCAGAGTAATCCCAGTGTTCTGCGTGTGAATCTCCCATGATGCATCTGTTTCAAATTGTCTTTAAGTCTATTCTGGACCGAGCCAGCCGGACACGTTAATGTAAGAAGCATGAGCCGAGCAGGAAAGCTGATCTAATAAACTCCAAGCTGCTGCTGGACAGTGAAGGCAACACTCACACTTCCCCAAACTCTCAGACACCTTCATTAATTATTGACATCTTCTTACACAGCGCTGGGATTTTACTGTTGACTGACCTGAGCTCTTCTGAAAGATCAAATCTCAAAGAATCTTAGTTTGCTTGGAGATTTAAGGACTGATTAAGGATCTGTTGCATAAAAAAGACATAAATGTGTTTTTTAAATAAGCAGGAGGACAGAACTGTGGCATTTAGAAAATAATAAGTCATCTGCATAGCTACTACTGGTGTTCGTATCCATAGCAGCAGCAGCAACACAGATAGTTGAAAACAATTGGCTTAATAAAGAGGTGGAAGACTACCTGATAACTGCTGTTTACCTCACAGTGGGTTTTATGTGATAATCAGGGTTGTGTATCTCAATCAAATGTGTGTTTGTGTGTTTCTCCAGTGAACCAGAAAGCCGACTGACGGTGCTGTCGGTGAAGGCGATGCTGGCGATGCTGTGTGGAGGGAAACTGGTGGATAAACTCCGCTGTGAGTTCTGTCAGCCTGTGATGTGCTTGTTGTTGATGTATCCGTGTTAGATATGTGCCCCCTTGTGGAGAAGGTGCGTCGGTGCTGCTGTTTTCTCAGGTTGATTCGCATATTACGCTTAAATATTAACTCTAAGAGTTGTAGAGCTTACGGTTTATAGTGAGGTTGCATCTCAAGGGAATGAAAGAAGGTTAATGTAACATCTCTCTAACAGTGTGTGTGTTTGTGTGTGTGTGTCTGTGTGTGTGTAGATGTGTTTTCTCAGATATCTGACTCCGGGGGTGTGATGGTTCTGTCCAAATTCGATGGTTTCCTGAGGGAAGCTCTGAAGTTGCCCAGCGTTGTTCACGAAGCGCCGTCCTTCGGCTACACACACACAACAGCACGCTCGTGCTTCCCACAGCAGGTCACTGAAGTTACTGATTCATCTGAAAGTTTATTTTAAACAGTGTTTTCTTTCCCTGCTGTATTTTCTAACTACCCAGTTATCGCAGGGTTTTGATTAAACTCGTCTTATTCTTTTGTTTGTGATTTTTTTTAAATTTTTGTTATTGTCTGTCGTATTTGTTGTCGTTGTGTAGAAGAGGGTGATGCTCAACATGTTCCTGGACATTGTTACCGAGCCTCCTCAATGTCTCGTTTGGCTGCCTCTCATGCACCGTCTTGCCAATGTGGAACATGGTACCACACACACACACACACACACACACACACACACACACACACACACACACACACACACACACACATATATATATATACAACATATTTAAATATTTGTATTACCAGTATAGCAGTATATTTACTTTGAGATCAAGATCTAAACTCATCAACTGTCTGCGATGGAGTTAGGGCCTGATGTTTCTCTCTCTCTCTCTCTCGCTCTCTCTCTCTCTCTCTCAGTCTATCATCCCGTGTCGTGCTCCTTCTGTCGTGGCGACGGCATGACGGGCTTCCGCTACCGCTGCCTCCGTTGCCGCGGTTACCAGCTCTGTCAGAACTGCTTCTGGCGCGGCAACGTGAGCGGCTCACACAGCAGCCAGCATCAGATGAAGGAGCACTCGTCCTGGGTGAGTCTCTGTGCCATTACTCGTTCATCACACCAGGGGGCGCCATCTCTGTCTGGGTGTGTGTGTGTTAAAGTTTTTAAGTATCTTGTAACTAAAGCTGCCGATCAATTGGGAAAAGTTAAAGTATAAAGTGAAATAAGAAGAAAGTTCAGTTACCTCATATTTTAATTTTATTAAATGTTCCTGGTTACTGCTGTCGTGATTTGTTAAATCCAAAAGTCTGACTGGAAATGAAATATGTAAAATCTTTATAATACTTAACAAACATCTGCTCGAGGCTCGAGTGAGAGAATGTTTTCAGTATTTAAATGATGTATAAATAGATGGAAACCTAGTCGTTGAATTATTCATCGCTCAGACTTGGCATCATTTGTCTTATTAATGTTTCAGGAATTAATCTCCTCCACACTGCTGCTCCTGCCCGTCAAAGTAAATCTCTCCTAATAATCCTCCTTGGACTTTGCACTTCACCTCCCACAGGATTCAGTTTCAGGATTCAGTTCACTCTCAGTTTACCTGTCGACCTTCGGTGCTGCACGGCTCTTATTTTAAGAACACAGATCAGTTTAAAAGACAGAAGTTATAGTAACAGAGTTTATCTCCAATGTTCAGCAGGAAACTTAAATTATGAAGAATTGTAAAACAGAGTTTGGTGGATTTGTTGCAGTGGCCCCTCTTCTGGTTCAGGAAGCCGGGGATCATGGGTAATATCCCCCCATCAGTGAGTGGGACGACTCAGTCCGAGCTCCACTCACAGAGCAACACATTGTTGGACTTTGTTTATTCTCCAGAGTTAGTTCAACAAACCTGTCTTTAATGATCTTCTTTAGAGAAACAATGAAAATAAAAGATAGAAATGTAAAAGATAAAGTGGACCCTCCCACAATTGATGAATGGATTGAAGTTGTGTATGAGATTTATGTTATGGAAAAGATATCTCTATTTTAAGTCGTGCACAGAGTGAACACAGATCAGTTAAAAAGACAGAAGTTATAATAAAACAAGAGTTTATCTCCAATGTTCAGCAAGAAGCTTCAATTATGAAGAATTCATTAGTTCAACAAACGTGTCTTTAATGATCTTCTCTAGAGAAACGATGCAAATAAACGATAGAAATGTGAAAGACTCCTGCAGTGAAGGAGGGATTCCTCACCCGGATGTGTGAGCGTGCAACTGATGCTGTGGTTTGTCTGTAGCCGCTGACATACAACAACAACAAACTGATAACACGAGTTCAGACTTTCATCCTTCAAGATTAACTGTTCCCTCCACAGAGTTCAGTCCTGCTCTTAATGCAGTTAACGCTGCTTCAGTCACACGGGCTATGAACGCTGACCTGACGTGTGTGTTTCTCTCTCTGTGTGTGTTTGTGTCTCTGTGTGTGTTTGTAGAAGTCCCCAGCGACTAAGCTTGGTCGAGCCCTGAGCAGGACTCTGGGCTGCGTGTCGTCGAGAGACCCCCCCCACCCGATCTATCCAGAGGAACCTGAGAGGACGCTGAACCTCGCCAACATCGTGTAAGTCCTCGCAGCACGAACACACACACTTACACACACTTACACACACTGTACATACATCTTTCATAACGCACACCAGGGTTGAGCGTATGTAACACATGCAAGACAAATAACTACAGATTATTCCTCTTGAAAAAGAAATCGTACATTTACAAGATAAAAATATATTCAATCATTAAATCAATAAAACACAGTTTTCTGCTATAGTGTTAATTGTTTATATAGAACTGGTGAATATTATTAGTCAACATAAGTTACATATACTCGACTAAATGATAATATTGAATCAGATTCACTCACATAACGTCAGGTTAACTAGAAAAATCATAAAATAATATTTTGTATTGTATTTACTGGAACTATCAGCACCAAAAATCAAGTAAAAATCGAGAAACTAACAAAAAATATGATGGGAATAAATAATAATAGGTCTTATCGTCACAAAAGGTGAAACATTAACCATCACCTCACAGACTCTCGCTTCTGTGGCCGTCACCAAAGTTACACGTGCACAGAAAGTTATGATAACATGAATAAAACCAAAGTCCCGCCTCTTCGGCCGGCTCTCGCTGCAGCGGCCCCGCCCCCTTTTTCGCTGGATTCCCACTGTTTGATTTTCCAACGAGCGCCGACAGACGTGGTCGTTACAGACCGGCGAAGCTCTGACTAGACTCAGGTTCAGGGCCGAGCACGTAGCACTGCTGTGAGTAAAGATCTGTCCAACTTCACACAAGGTTTATCAGACTTTCTGTCGTTTCTGTTCGTGCTCACTGTCTCTCTCTCTCTCTCGCTCTCTCTCTCTCTCTCTCTCCCTCTGGCGATCTTTGGCCTGTGTGTGTTTGCTCAGACGAGAACGATTCACTGGTGCATGAATGCACAGAGGAGCAGACGCAGAGTGTGTGAGAGAATGTGAGGCTGAGAATGTGCGTTTCTTTCATCCGAAGGCCTTTTGTGTTTGAACGGTTTAATGTCGTTGTTATCACCTTGTAATTGTGCGGTTGATGATATGGATCCGACTCATTGTGTGTTTGTGTTCGTGCAGCCCCTCCCGGCCTGTTGGAAACACCAATGAGGCCATGATGCTGTCCTCGTCGTCACCGGGCTCCACCAAACGGTAAAGACTCGATAGATAGAATACCAGCTCCTCCCAGGCCATAATGTTTTAGTGTCGTCATAAAATGGGTTTTTAACAACTGGCTTTATTCTTTTGTTACGTGCAAATCACAGTTTTACTGTGCAATAACTTTACATCAACTGCCAATTACATGGTTTTGATTCGATTTAATGAAAATAAAAGTATTTTGCAGCAGCTAGTTCACTGCAGGAGTTAAAAAGCACGATATTAGAATTATACGATAATGTCAAAAATGTAAATTAGAAAGATAGATAGATAGATAGATGGATACTTTATTAATCCTGAGGGAAATTTAGAACATCCAGTAGCTTATACAGTTAACACTTAAAACACGTCACTGACATACATAAATAAATCACATACGGAGAATATATTTACAGATACAGGATTGGAATGCAATGATGTGATTGTGTCAGTGTCCAGTAGGGAAGTGTTCTTGTGCTGCTGGAGTGGAAAGTACAATAAAAAAAAAAGTATATATATATATATAAAAAACAACAAAAATATATACATATATATACATATATAAATATATGAGAATAAGTAGTGGTAAAGTCCGTGCATGGGGTAAAGCCAGTAAAGGGATGGACAGTGGGTTGGTATATAATAATGAGATGATTAGCCATTTATCCGTCAGGGTGAAACAAAGCTGTGGTGATTCCTGCAAATTTAGAAAAAATTGGTTTTATAATCACAGTCTTTCAAGCTCACGGGTTATTTCCTGTCTGTGGTTTTCTGTGTCTGTCGTCCAGTCTGGCGGCGGCTCAGCGCATGAACGAGGAACACGCTCTGATCGCCGCCTACGTGAATCGTCTCCAGAGCAGCCCACGGTGAGAGGGGGGGGCGTGGTCACCTGCTACAGGCTGGTCACATGTTTGTTTGATCAGACACCAGAATGTGCAGGAGACAGTTGCCAAGTAACAGCGACAGTGGCTCACAGGGGACATTTGACAACTCAGGAAAATGTCAACGATTTCAAAATAATGGAAAAGAATCATCAGCTGCCATGATGGTGATCGTTAGTCATATGTTGCTGACGTTCCTGCACTGTGTGTTGTGTGTATGTGTTATGTGTGTGTGTGTCAGTAGTGTGGACTGTCCCAGCAGACAGGATGAGGAGCACAAGCTGATCGCCCGCTACACCTCCCGCCTGGCGGAGTCTGGAGGTTCAGGAGTGAGTTCAGCTCATTTGTTTCTAACACCATTATATGCAAATCTTCAATCAGGTCCTTGTATGTTACACGTGCACAGAACTCCGGACACACACACTTGTGGTCATTCAATGATCAATGATCAACCCACAGTCATTGTTCCAATAAGTGAGTTATTTGTGTGTGTATTCGTGTGTGTGTGTGTGTTTTTCAGGTGATACCGAACCGGAGCATCAACTTTGACGTGAACAAGCAGAAGAGGGAGCTCATCGCTCAGCTGGAGAGTAAAAACAGGTAGAGACGGGTCAGCACACAGTTTGTCTCACTCTGTGTGTTCCACCGCTTCTCACATTCACTTTGTCTCAACTTCATTTTTCCTTCCAAAAAGAATATAAAACCTGTTATTTTGCCCCTGACTCTCCACCCGGTCCCCGGCCTGAGCTGAACTCTCTGTTCATCTTCTACATTTCCTAGAGAGATCCTGGCAGAGATCAAACATCTCCGCACCGAGCACGACGCCGCCTGCCGACTCAGCCCGGAGCGGGGGGGCAGCACCAACCCCACCCTATTGGCCGAGCTGCGCCTGCTCAGGTAAACACCGGCTCCGCATCACGAGGATCAGGAGTTACACCGAAAACCTGCCGAACACAAACGGACAGCAACATGTTCAAAAAGGTCCAGAGATCCCACTGTTGGGTTCGGAGGGAACTGGTCCCTGGTGCTCTGCGGCACACAGGGGGGGGGGGGCTTGATGGCAGATGGCGGCGGCAGATGGTCGACCTTTTGAAAAGCTAAAAAATCAACACCAACATGTTTAGGATTAGTGTGGAAAACAAAAGTCAGAGGAGGAAGAGGAGGAGCTGGAAGTGAGCGGGTTTAATCTGATGGTTGTTCACTGTAACATATAATATGTATGAACAGTTATTATTATTATTATTTATTATATAATTATGTATTATTAGTGATATATTAGTTTTTATGAGATGCTCACGTCTTTCAGATGATTTTTTATATTAGAATGAGGTCACTGTGTCATGGTATATTCTTGATCACCACATGGGGGTGCCAGACTTGTAAATTTTGAATTTCTACTCAAAGTGGCATGAATTTGAGCAGATCATAATATACTGTGTTGTTTCTACTAAAGTATTTGATTGTAATATTTAATATATATACTGAGAAACAAAGTTTTGACCTCACTCCTCAGCTTGAAACTTATATTTTCCTGAAAACGTAGATACTTTGACATTTTTTTGCTGTTTTCCCAGAGAATAATTCATGAATCTTGATAAATAAATCAGGCATACTTAGGGGACTGATATATTTTAATGTGTGCAATGAACACATGAGGATAACTGTCCTGTCTTGGTGGAAACACTGAGTTTCTTCTGTAGGAAAAACGAAAGATTACTCTTTGAGCCCTTGTCTTGTCCTTGTTGGTTATTTCTCTGTTTTTGGAAATTCTCCATCCTGTTTATTTGAGTCTTACTACAGCTTCTAGCTCCAGAGAGTCTTGATGCTTTGGTTCTTTTTTATTTCCTGTTTCCTCCTGACACAAGCTGTTTGTGTGTGTTTGTGTGTTTGTGTGTTTGTGCTGAAGACAGAGGAAAGACGAGCTGGAGCAGAGGATGTCGTCTCTCCAAGAGAGCAGGAGGGAGCTGATGGTGCAGCTGGAGGGACTGATGAAGCTGCTCAAGGTGACTCACACACACACACTCACACACAGACAGACACACACAGACACACACACACTCACACACAGACACACAGACACACACAGACACACACACACTCACACACTGCCTATCGCCTTCAGCCCGGTGTCCTGCCTCTTCTCTTTCTCTGTTGCTGCAGTAACAAGCTTCACTTCCTCTCTGCCACTTCCTCCTTGTTTGTCTCATTTTTCCTCTGTTTCTGCCTCTGACTGAGTCTGACCTCCTCTTCTCCTTCCGTTTCCTCCCTGTTTGTTTACCACTGCCCATGTTGTGGCCCCTGTAGGATGAGGAGCAGCGACAGGCAGTAAGTTTCTCCCTGTTATGTTGAGCTTTAGCCTTTTTATATCAAAATTTTCAAAAAATGTCAAGCCGTGCGGGCAAATTCATTTCCTGAATTGCAACTAGGGTTGCAAAATTCCGGGAATATTCAAAGTTGGAAACTTTCCATGGGAATTAACGGGAATATACGGTAATTTATACTACCTGTACTTACCTTGTCATATACAGACATAAATATAAACATTTTGTTTTGTCATAGGCTTATTTGAGCCCTGAGGAAACTTTGGGCACTTGACTATATGCTTCTGCATCGTTGTGTCATTCTTAACATAGGTCTTTGCACAGTATTTGCAAATGTACACAGCCTTTCCTTCTACATTGGATGGGGTGAAATGTCTCCACACATGAGATAGTGCACGTGGCAATGTTCTGTAGAATAAGATGAGAAAAAAGTTTGTAAAAAAACACTAATGCAATGCCAGAGATATAAATAGTTAGCCAAACAATTGGAATCGTCTGTAAAAATATTTTACAATTGATGGATAAATGAATGGAAATAGGCTAGATGAACAGATGAACAATCCTCAATCAGCATGCTAATATATTTTCCCCAGTAATATCATGGAAACTTACCTGACTAGTCCTTCACTCTACAGCAGGCCTCAATAGCCCTGCTGTAGAGTGAAGGATGCTGGGAGTTATCTGTGCATGTGATGGAAGAATGCACAGTGGAGGGTTGAAACTCAACGTGCAGTGTGTGCTGCATTCCATACATCTTTAAAATAGAGTTTTGAATGATGTTTTAATGCTCAGCGTTTAATTTGTGTATTTTTTTAATTTTTTTTTCAAAATTCCCCAAATTCTTAACTTCCCATGGAAAGTTTCTGGAAATTTACCGGAAAGTTTCCGCCCCTTTGCAACCCTAATTGCAACCTTGATATTTTGGATTGTTAACGGCCTCTTGTTGAAGTCAGACAAATCTTTTCAGGAGATCTGAGTTGTGAGAACAGTGTCACAGACGCCTCCAGGTCCTAACAAGCCTCTTGAACCCGTCTCTCAGGCGCAGGCCGCTGGCTCTTCTCACGCGTCTCCTTCCCGGCCGAGTCCATCAGCCGCTCGCTCTGTAGGTGCCGCGTCTCCGCAGGCTCACATGTACCCCCCCCAGGACTCCCTCGCCGGGGTGGGGGGGGACGTACAAGAGGCCTTTGCTCAAGGTGAGAGGGATTTTGGAGAAAGCTTCTATAAGTGAGTGTTTACATTCCTGCTGCGACAAGTTTTACCGGCTGAAAAACTGTGTTTGTAGTCGTGCGTGTGCTTCATTGTGAAGTAAATTGTTTCCATTTGATGTCAAGATTCAAGATTCAAGATTTTTATTGTCAAATGCACAGAGATAACATGAAGCAGTCGCTGGCAATGAAATACTTGAGTCACAGGCTCTCTTTAAGCAATGCTCAAGTAATTATCAAAAAATAAAATAAAATAGAAATAGTGTAAAATAGAATGAAATAGAATATCAAAAATGTAAAATAGAAAATAAAATATATATATCTAAAATATATATCTTTACAGATGAAGAGAAAAATACAACAACAATAGTGCAATTTGTGCAGTAGTGCAAATGTTCAAATATGCCACGGTGCTGGTTTGGTGGAGTTTTGGTGGAGGAGTTTAAAAGTCTTATGTCTGGGTTGTGGTTTGTTATGGTTTTGTTTTGGTTTAACAGAGATGTTCTGGTACAGCTAAAAATTCTGACTAGCGCATCGGCAAATATTTGAAGTCTTTGAAGTAGATTGGTCTCACCAGTAAGTTGCTTTACTCCGCCACTGGCAAGTCAAGAAGTTGTTTCTGGTAGAGCAGCATTAGCCAAAGTTAGAGTGAATGTCAGCAATTCAGAAAGATTTCACATTTGGAAACGCAGTTACCAAGCGTGACCTCCAGGGTTAGAAGCACACGGCTGTTAAAATACATACATTAAAGCAGTAGATAAGGATAGTTGTTGTTTTTCCTGCGTGTCTCTACTTCAGGCTCCAGAAGGAACCTGAGAAACGACCTTCTGGTGGCAGCTGACTCCATCACCAACACTGTGTCCTCCCTGGTCAAAGAGCTGCACTCGGGTACAAACAACACAAACAACACAAACAACACAAACACACACTCCCTCACTGTCCTGCAGATGTTCTTCACTCATTTCTGTAGCTTCTGAATGAATGTAATTTGTATTAATGATGAGAATTCTCTTCAGTTTCTGGTTTGATATAATTGACAAGTTTCTAAAACCATTTTGTTTTGACGCACATTCACGTGGTGACTTTTGACTCTGACTAGATGATGGTCGGGAGGAAGAGGAGCGGCTGCTGAACGGGAAGGACAGAGGTACATTCACCTTTTCTCAGTAAAGTCATATCTTGTCTGAAGTGTCCCTAACATTTTCTCCATTTTCAAATTGCTGAATTAACAATAACAACAGAGCCAGATGCTAATAATCAGTGTATTTTTTATTGTAACCTTATCAATGAAAAACAAACGATGAAAAAACATATTGAATACATGAAAAATACCAGTAAAAAATAAATAAAATGAACAGAAAAGTCCTCTCATTGACTCCATGCTTCGTTCTTAGAGGATTTTTCGCTTAAAATCTGTGAAGAATTGGGGAGTTTTTTTAAAATCCCAAAATAATTTGTAATCTGATTTCCACGGCCGTGTCTCCAATGGTTTTTCATGGAAAATCCTGATCACACAAGAAAGACCAGAAGTGGGATCTCATGACAGTGAAGAGTTTGGTTCAGTTAATTTAGATTGAACCGTGATTATTTGTTGTTATGTTTTATTAAACTGTTTCAATTTTTGTTAAGTTATTAACCCACAGAAAACCTCAGGCTGCGTCGTATTAATCCACGATAAGAGATTGTTCATTATTTTCCTTTCCCAATACATCTGATAATTACGATCTTTAATATCCAATCAAGTGAAATATCTTTATTCTCCGTGGCCCAAGTTTACACATTCTCAAGGAAATCTAAAATAACCAAATGTTGAGTTCACCATCACAGAGCCAGAGTACGTTTCCCCCCCGAGGGCTCAGAGGAAGTTAATCCGCTCGTCCACACTTCAGCTGAGTCGATGTTTCCTCTCGGCTCTCGAGGGCACGCCTGAACTTTTCTCTCTCTGCGGTTCTTGATCATACGTCCGGCAGCGAGAACAAATGGGGTTAAACTGTAAAAAGTATTCAGATCCTTCACTTGAGTAAAAGTAGTAAACTCACAATCTAATAAAAAAAGCCTGTAGTGGAAAGTAACTTGAGAGAAAGTACAGGGATATCCTCAAATCTCCTTTAAGTTTTTATCATCTTAGGGACGTGAACTCTGCCAACAAGTGAGTCTGGATGTTTTCCAGAGTTTCCCTTTCACACATAAAGACACAGCAGGGATCCCCCCCCCCCCTCAGACTTTCTCATGAGTTTTAACCGTGGTGCTGGCTGGAAAAACTCAGAGTGAGTCTCACTAACGGCAACTGACTCCGACGTTTACGTTCCCGCACACAGACCTTCAGGATCATTTCAGGCAAACGTCCCAAGTTCTGCCTTTAACTCTCGACCTTTCCTGCCCTGTTAGTCTGTGTCCGTGCGCGCCCACGTGCACGCCGTCCACTCAGCGCCACTCGTCCTCCAGGTGCTCTCGTTCATTAACACGCCGTCTCATTCCCCGCTGCTTTATGGAGCCCCTCCTCTTTACGAGAGGACCCCCTGCAGAGACAAGGTGGTCAAACTACTTCCTGGTCTTACCGGCCCAGACTAACAACTCATTACAATACTACCCCCCCCCCCCCCTCAGACAGACAGACAGACAGGAGGCCAGGGTTCAGTCTGCATAAGAAACCCTGATAGATCATCCACATCATAGTTTTTCCACTGGAGTTAGCACAGTTTTATTTTAAGTTTCTATGTAAGAACTGGTCTGAATCGTATTTCTAGTTTCTGTCAGAATCCTGAAGCACTTGTTTCACTTGTTTCTAACACAACTTTCTTTCTCCAGCAGGTTAAAATCATTGGAGGAACAACTAAAGCAGTAAGTCATTTGTTTCTTTCTCAGTTTCACTGTTTATACCCAGTTGTTGGTTCCAGCTTCGTGTTTTCACTCACAGACTTAATAAACTCATCTAAGTCTTGAGGAGAAAGTTCATGAGCATATTCCTAAAAGGTGAAACTGTTAAACTCCATGTGACAGAATAATGAAATCCTCTGATGTGTCTCTCTCTCCTCAGGTGCGAGGTTTCATCCTTCAGACCCTGCAGTGATTCAAGCGGATCTTCTTGGAACCCTCGTTAGCCAATGAGGATGAGCACTCCACTGCCGATCAACCAATCACGATGCTGGACACCAAATGACCCCCACAGCGGGGGGGGGGGGGTCCCTACTGATGTATAGCTGTGATTCTGTGTGTGTCTGGTCACTGTGGTTTTACGTTAGTCTTTTGATTTGATCGTGTGTAGCTAAACGAGCAGACGGATGCCTGCTGATTTGTACTGTAGCATGTGTGTGTGTGTGTGTGTGTGTGTGTGTGTGTGAGTGTGTGCGTTTTTCCCCCGAGTTGCGAGATGGTCGAGCAAGTGAGAGAGAGAGAGACCCTGAGGAGACTGATGAGGTGCGTTCAGGACATTTGTGAAGGATTAGTTTTTGTTTTAAAAGGAGGAAAGTTTCCGGACCAGGAAGGAGGAAGTGTACGTAACCACGTGAGAGGAGGAGCATAGGAAAGTAAAAAAAGAGAGAGACAGGAAGTGAGATGTAACGTTTTAAGTTTCAGCACTGTGTGCTTAGTATTTATTGCTTTGATTTGATGTTTGACATTTATTCATTCGGTTGAGTGCTTCTGTGTTCGCCAGTGTGGTCGGGCCCTGCTGTAAGCTTTAATGTTTCCTGCTGCATTGAGGCCGGCGAGGCGCCCCCCCCCCCTCGTCTGGTCGAAGCGATGCAGAGTTGAAGAGTTGAAGAGTCGGTGCAGATCTGAAACCTGGACCCGATTAGAGCCGTGGTGCTGGAAGCAGCTCAGGTCGTCCAGGCCTCTCTGTGGATCCCACTCCTGCAGCGGGACCACGGTTAGAGAGGTCATATCTGATTACTGTGTGTGAGAGCAAGTGTGTGTGTCTGTGTGTGTCTGTGTGTGTGTGTGTTGAACAGGGAAGGGGCAGCAGTAGAGCAGCAAAGTGGGAGGTGAAGATTCGTAAATCCTTAATGCCCATTTGAAAAGTTTTCTTTTAAAGGATCAGTTCAAGAAGAGAAATAAAAAATAATCTGTGGTTTTAATTTGTGAAATATTGGATAACCAGCCAACAACAGTCCGACAGCTTTAATAGAATTAATATATAATAGAAAAAAGCAAGTCGTCTGATCATCTGAATTATGATTTGTCATAATATATAAAGAAATTGAAACATAAATCCTGGTTCCCCCTTTAATCCACATCTGCACCAACATGTAAGACGTTCTCCCTCCAAGTTTAAAAGTAGTTTCCTGTATTGATCCTGCCAACAAATTAAAAAAAACAATAAGCACATTCTGGAGCTAATTATTTAAAAATGTGTAATATTTGATTAAATTTGATCTTAACTCCTTATTTATTATATTTTGATAGAGTTAGAAATCAATTAACATTTTTAAAAAATACCCAATTAATTTCTTGCAACAACGGACGAAGAAAATAATCAGAAATAATTTTTGAAATTACAGAATTTTGTCCATTCAAGTCCTGAAACTGTTAAATAAAACACAAAATGAACTCCTCACACTTTGCTCCTCTTTGCTGCTTTTGAATCTCCCTGTAAAATGCCTCTGGTTGTGGAAGTTGAACTTTACTCCGCCCCCCCGGCACCTCAAAACTCTTCAGCCCAACGTTTTTATGCAAATCCAACCGGAGCCAAAGCGACTCACTGAGCTCGAGTCACATCAGGTGGATCTGATCTTCATGTACCAGCCGTGAGATGTCTTTTTTAATTTTAATTCACAGGAAGCTGTACTTTGCTGTAATGTACATTTCTCCACTCCACTTTGTTCGACTGATTACTTGCGGCTGGGATTATCACGTTCTGAGTCCGCAGCGATGATTGACTGACAGTGCCAGTGTTTTAATAAACGAATGAACTCATGTTTCAACGTGTGTGTGTGTGTGTGTGAAAAAGGGAGAGTGAGAGAAATCAAGACTGACAGGAAAGACTCGTCCAGACATGAAACTCCTTCAGCTCTGAACCTGCCGGAGCTGAGGCGGGCGAGTGAAACGTGTGGATCATCTGCAATAAATGATATTTAACATCAAACCGCTGAGCCTCTGCTTGTTTCCTGTGGCTGACGACACTTTGTTCACTTCTTTCTCGACACCACAGACTTTTTCCTGAGGCTCAGAGCAATTACACCAACACAACAAAATGTATTAATAGAATTCAGAAGCTTTTAGATTTTTCCATCTTTCCTTCCTTCCTTGTTTGTCCATGTTCTCCTCCTGCTGCAGTTTGGCAGAATATTTGAAACATCTAATAAGTCGGAAACCACACTCTCCACTCTATTCCTGGAAAGTGACCCAGTTGTGAAATTCCTCGACTTCCCTCCGCTGAAGTATTGCACTTTTTCTAAATCCCAGGATATTACGACTCCAACACAACTGGAAACAAAACTGCAAAAACAAAACAGAGGGGGGGAAGAAATACGAGACCGTGACTAAACCAGCGGTGAATTGAAGAAAATGTGTTTTCTTAAAAATCGTAATAATCCTCAAAGTTTCCATGAAACCAAAAAACCTTTTAGGAGTTTATTACTTCCCAATTTGCCCTATTAGGTATCTTCTCTCTGTAATTACCAGACTTTACAGTATTTATCATTGTCATTCTCATCCTGCATTCAAACTTCATAACTGAACAAGTTGAATTTGTATGATTGCAACAAATCAATCTGCTGCTCTTCAGTTGTAATGAATACCTTGTTTACAACACTATAAAATGTTGTTGTACGCAGATCCTGTTTATGGTAATTTTAAAGAGTTATAGTAATGTGCAGTATTTGTAATAAAAGATTTATTTTTATTGTTTACAACTTTGATTTATGATATTCATTATAAATAGCTTTAATTGCTTTTAATTTTACTTTAGTAGCTTTATTAAACATCTATATACTGCCTAGAAAAGCTACTTAGATTTTAAGTTTTACTTTCATTCAAGTACAAGAATGCAGGATTGTTCTTCCAACAGACACCTTCTTCCAACCACTGAACATTTGAACATTTATACATTTGCACTGACTGTTACTTTTACTTTTACTACTGTATTATCCACCTATAGTGTATTCATATTTATGTATATTTTTATTTTTATCCTGCTCATAGTGTATTCATCATTCTTATATCATACTATTCCTCTTAATACTGTAATATTCCATATATATTTCTTACTGTACAGATCTTATTTATTTACATTTTCACTTTAATATGCACAATACTCTGCACTTTTACTGCCTTTTTTGCACTTTTGCTAAACTGCATTTCGTTGTATAAGTACTTGTACTGTGCAATGACAAAAAAGTTGAATCTAATCTAATCTAGTAGTTTTTACACTCTGTTTTTTCTACTTTCCCAGTAAAGCGTCTGAATCTTTCTTCCACCTCTGCCAGAGTTCCAGGATCGTAGTGAAGAAGAGTCTCACGTTAAAAACACGCCACCTATTTTAGGCCTCTAACCCACTACCCTAAAAAATCCAACCATTTTAGGAATGTAATTAATCCGAGAGTAGAACAATAACAGGCGGCAGTCTGAAAAAACCCACACATATTTCCATCCGAACGTGATCTCAGTAATCCGGAGAGAAGCTTTTTTTTTTTCCATTTTCCTGTGAGCCAGTGTTTTTCAGTCTTAACCCAGTTTCTATAAATACCCCCACCCCCCCCTTGTCTCTCTCAGCCTGGACATACACTCAAAACACCAGTTTTTCCTCCTCAATGTTAAGACTTTAAAAAACTTTCCCCCTGATTTAGTGACCTTGTTAGTGTGGATGAGCAGTTCTCACTTTTCCCATGAGCTCCCCACAGAGGTCGTGACTCAGTGGATGTGCGTTTGTGTGAGGGTGTGTGTGTGTATACAAGGGGGGGGGGTGTAAACTATAGACTGAATAAAGCACATTGAGGTTTTCTGTGTGCCGGTGACCTCACTGACTGCTATAAATAACCCCCACCTCTCATGTGCTCTCTCACACACACACCCAGTGTAGTTATGACCCTGTGTAGTCAGGATCTTTTTCTTCTCAGAGGTCAAACTGAGTTTAACCTTCTCTACTAGAAACTAACTCCAGGAAGCAAGCAGAGGTCTATTCGATCTGACAATTGAAATAAACAATTAACTCTGAATCAATATAGCGCCCACAACTTGGATTTTGCTCAGATATATATAATTTATTAGGATTTATAAGAAAGATTTTCATTTCAGAATCTCGAATGAGGAGTTTTTTTGCCGTTTTTGCTCATTAAAGCAACTGAAACATCGATTATCACAAACATTGCAGACTCATTTTCTTTCGATGGACTAATTGATTGATTGATAGGTGATCGACATCTTTTTAGGGGAATTATATGTAAATAAAAATCCTTATCCAGCTCTGAGAGGAGCTAAATTATACTGAAATCATGACCAATATTATATAATACATCTTAAATACATGTTCCTATCAGAGTAATCGCCACATAGACTTTTTGATTCCACACTTCTCTTCTTGTTCATCAGCAGCTGCTTTACAGTTTGCTGTGTCGATTATATTTACTGCTTTTCTTTCCTTTATATGTTTGATAGAAGACCACGTGCACAGCAGCTGGAGCGCACGTCTCAACTTGTTCCCGCAGACCTCATCTTCACCTGGTGGAAAAACCTGAGCAGAAAGATTAGAGGAAAACTAACCCGTCGAGCAAGAAAGTTGGTAAAAGTGTCAGTGGAGACACGTGACTCAGGTAAAACATGACAAGAGACATCTGAGGCTCATTTTTTTACAAAGATGGAACATTTGAAAAAAAGACATTCTTTACTCTGGAAACTGGAGCGTCGGAGCTTTTTAAAAGTGCGTTTTAAGATCAGACGTCACCTTGACCCCCCCGAGACGAGACAGATGTGACAGAAAGTTTCCTTCAGGCTGAAAACTGCTGACATCAAACCCACGGAAACAGGAAAGTTATCTAAACACCAGTTATTACTCATTGGTCACATTCTGTATATTTATAGTCTTTGCTTTCCTTTGTAGCCGGTTTGTATCTTTGATCTTGACTCTTCAGTCGTGTGACTACTTGTTTTCTTTCTTTGTCGCCATTTTGTGTCGAATTTTTTGATGTCTGGTCTTCCTGCACTGCAGCCTCCTGAAGGATGCAGCCTCCTGAAGGATGCAGCCTCCTGAAGGATGCAGCCTCCTGAAGGATGCAGCCCCTGAAGGATGCATCCTCCTGAATAAGGATGCAGCCTCCTGAATAAGGATGCAGCCTCCTGAAGGATGCAAACCCTGAAGGATGCAGCCTCCTGAAGGATGCATCCTCCTGAAAAATGCAGCCTCCTGAAGGATGCACCCTCCTGAATAAGGATGCAGCCTCCTGAATAAGGATGCAGCCTCCTAAAGGATGTATCCTCCTGAATTAGGATGCATCCTCCTGAATTAGGATGCATCCTTCAGGAGGCTGCAGCCCCTGAATTAGGACGCAGCTCGTGTCTCCTACCTGAGTCCAACCTCTACACCTGTTTGTGTGCGTGTGCGTGCGCGTGAGTGACGTTTTTTGGCTGTAGACTCTAGGACCCAGCGGAAACTTTCTGTGTGGTGCGGCAGAGCCTCTGCGGTTAGAGAGAGAGAGAGAGAGAGTGAGAGAGAGTGTGTGTGTGAGAGAGAGAGAGAGAGAGAGAGAGAGAGAGAGAGAGAGAGAGAGAGACTGAACGTGAGGAGAGAGAGAGAGTTAGAGAGATAGTTAGAGAGAGAGAGTGAGAGAGAGAGAGAGAGAGAGAGAGAGAGTGTGTGTGTGCGAAAGAGAGAGAGAGAGAGAAAGAGAGGTCGAGACTGAACGGGAGGAGAGAGAGAGAGAGAGACAGAAAAAGACAGAGAGAGACTGAGTGTGTGTGAGAGAGAGAGAGAGAGAGAGAGAGAGAGAGAGAGAGAGAGAGAGAGAGAGAGAGAGAGAGAGAGAGAGAGAGAGAGAACCACCGTCAGGCTCCGGGAGGCAGAGCGACGGAACGACATTACGGTAAATATATAAACATCTCATTCGGGCTCGTGCACGCGCTCCCGTTAACTTCCCTCCTGAAGTCATCGCTCCCGTGCGCGCTCCCGCGGACGGAGGATGTGCGCGTGAGGACGGAGCCGTGAACTTGGGTTTTTTTTTTACCGGAGGAGAAGAAGAAGAAGAACAAGAAGGAGAAGAAGAAGAAGAAGAGGAGGAGGAAGCACCGGGCCGTACGCACGGTGTGTGTTGCACGTTATCCGGTGGATCCCCCCCCCCCACACAACCCCCCCACACCCCTCTGCACCGGCAGGTAACGTTAAACGGGAGCGCGCACAGTCACCTCCGACCACCAGATGCAGACACATCAGCGCGCGCGGCCGAGCGGCGGGAGCGCGCCTACCCGGGGTTAACGGGTGCGCTCGGTCTGAAACGCGCCCCCGTGTGTGTCTGTGTGTGTGTGTGTGTGTGTGTGTGTGTGTTTATTACCGGACAACCTGCAGCTTATCGTCGGTACACACACAGACCCCCCCCACCCCCGACCCCCCCTCCACACACGCACACCGGGGAGTCGTCCGGTAAAGGCCGCGTGAGGTCGCTCCCTGGATTATCGTTATGCTGCGCTCCGTTAAAGGCAGCACGAGGGGGGGACGCTACTTCCGGTTTGCTATTTGAAAATAAGAGCCTCACCCACCGACGCTATAGGCCGGACAGATTGTTATTGTTGAATAGATCAGCAGCTTTATCGCATTTTATAGTAATAACCCATACATAACACATATCACAGTTTGTGTTATAGATCTTAACAAGGTGCAACATCCTCTGTTCTAAACCCTCAAAACGAGTAAAACTACCTTAAAACCATATAAACATGTGCTCAGCAGATTCTGTGGATCACACAGATCCTGTTCTCACGCTGGAAATAACTTCCTCTAACGAGTGGGGGGGAGAAATCATAGAAACAGACAATTAAGAACAATTCAATTTGAACTAGAACAGTAGACGAGAGGTATTTAGTAAAGTATGCTGTCCGTATGTGAACATCATTGTGAATCATTGAGTGCAGATGTTGATGACCTGTGTTGGGTTAGGGTTAGGACTGGTTAAGGTTAGGGCAGGTTAGGGTTAGGACTGGTTAGGGCAGGTTAGGGTTAGGGCAGGTTAGGGTTAGGACAGGTTAGGGCAGGTTAGGGCGGGTTAGGGTTAGGACAGGTTAGGGTTAGGACAGGTTAGGGTTAGGGCAGGTTAGGGTTAGGGCAGGTTAGGGTTAGGACAGGTTAGGGTTAGGACAGGTTAGGGTTAGGACAGGTAAGGGTTAGGACAAGTAAGGGTTAGGACAGGTTAGGGTTAGGACAGGTTAGGGTTAGGACAGGTAAGGGTTAGGACAGGTAAGGGTTAGGGCAGGTTAGGGTTAGAACAGGTTAGGACAGGTTAGGGTTAGGGCAGGTTAGGGTTAGGACAGGTTAGGGTTAGGGCAGGTTAGGGTTAGGGCGGGATTGGGTTAGAGCAGGTTAGGGTTAGGGCAGGTTTCTGCAGGATGTGATGTCAGTGGTGTGTAAAACCTGCTGTTTGCCTTGTATATGTTAACATGACAATATGTTGATTGACAGCTTCTTATCCTATTTTAAATTGTTCTTCTGTTTACGTGTTGGTTTTGTGTAAATTGGTTGATTGTTAAAACGTTATAATAAAGATACAACCCTAACCCTACCTATGTTATATATATGTATCTTACTTTGAATCAATGTGTTGACAATGAAACATTTAACTGCAATGAAAGTTTTTTGAAAAATAGGCCTCACTGAACAAAAATCGAGTACTCTTTGTTATACTAGTTGTTGTACTAGTTGTTGTACTACTTGTTGTACTAGTTGCAATTATACTAGTTGCTGTTATCCTATTTGTTATACTAGTTTGATGTTATGCTTGTTGTTTTACTAGTTGCTTTTATACTAGTTGTTATACTAGTTGCTGTTATACTAGTTGTTATACTAGTAGCTGTTATACTAGTTTGATGTTATGCTTGTAGTTTTACTAGTTGCTCTTATACTAGTTGCTGTTATACTAGTTGTTATACTAGTAGCTGTTATACTAGTTACTGTTGTACTAGTTGTTGTACTAGTTGTTGTACGAGTTGTTATACTAGTTGCTATAGTAGTTGTTGTTGTACTAGTTGTTGTACTAGTTGCTGTTATACTAGTTGCTGTTAAACTAGTTGCTGTTATACTAGTTGCTGTTCTACTAGTTGTTCTACTCGTTGTTATACTAGATGTTATACTAATTGATATAGTAGTTGTTATACTAGTCGTTATACTAGTAGCTGTTAAACTTGACCGATTCCAAAACCTTAATGTGTTTGATTTGTGGTCACAAAAGATACAATCATGGTATTTTTGGTCGAATATGATTCAGACAATGAATCGATTATTGAATGAATCTCTCTCTATTAAAATCAACTAATCAATAATTTAGTTTATATGTTTTGATTATTTCAGATCTAATACGTTGGGATTACTTGTTTTTGTGTTCCATTAAATATGGATTTTGTCAGTCAGGTTTAGTTAGGTTAGCAACATAAAGATTTCTGAACAATGTGTTGCGGGTTGCTGGACTCATGACCTCATATGACCTCAGGATTTCAAAAATCCTGCAATGACCTATATAATACTTTTATGAATGATAATCATTTAAAATAAAGTTAAAAGGTCGATCAATCAGTTAAAAATACGCTTTAAATGCCTTAAAACATGATTTTCTTTATGCTAGTACAAAACACCAACATTTATCTGCCATTGTTACTTTTTGTTTGTTTCAAATTAAATCAGAATGAGGCTAAACTATTCGTCTCTGTCCCGATATGAAGACATTGCTGATTCCCAGAGGACATTTACATGTAACAGCAGCACAGCAGACATGTTTAAAGTAATTTAACTCAATATATTGAGCTACTCGAGTTAAACAAATAAAACAGCAAAGGAAATGATTCAGCGTATGCTTTTATTGTGAAGACTAATGGCCTACTTCCCTCTCTTGTCTCTGTGTGTCTCTCTCCACCTTCACACACCTTTCAAGCTTTTTCTCTGCGCAACCATTTCTCCTCCCACCAGTTTAGGCTTCTGGGCCTTTAACTATGTTCTAATTTAAACCACTGCTGGCATGAAGACTGGAACAATTTAAATGTCTGTATGTAGACCTGCTATAGGTGTGTGTCTGTGTGTGTGCATGTGTGTGTGTGTGTGCATGTTTGTGTGTGACCTACATATGCAGAGCTTGGAGGAGCTGGTTGGCCTGGTGCCTGCAGCTCGTGCAAGGAGCCCTCGGGGGTGGAGGGCTGGATACTGTACACCCATTTCTGCAAAGTTTCCACCCCGGCCTTTCCGCTGGTAGCGCTGGGCCGGCCGCCTGTTGTCTTTACAGTAGGTGATGTAAGGCCACGGCGTGAGGAGTGACATACTGTACAATGGCTCCCGAGCAAAGCCAGACACTGCGGCTGCACTGGTAATGTGCTTAAAACCCAAATCCAGTTTACAAACGTTAAACCCTCCTTTGTCCTCAGCTTGTGATCAGTAACTGACACCAGTAAACAAAGCATTGACTCGCAACAGTGCAAAAGTTTAGAGGAGGATGCTCCTGCAGAAGGAAACAAGTGACATGTGAAGCACGTGTTGTGTGCGGCGTGCAACCGAGCCATCGCCATGTAAAATAAGTGAAGCCAGTTTTATTTAAATGGCCCCAAATCCGAACTGGAGAAAAAGGAGAAGCTCTTAAAAATGGGAGGAAATGGATGAAACCTCAGGAAACGTCCATTCATCTCATGAAGGACGTCACAAACACAGATAGATAAATAGATTTCACAGTTTAACCTCCGATATGAACTGATGTGATTGGCTGAGGCTGATACTGGAACGTGCTGGTGATGGTGGATAGTGATGGTGTATTGTGATGGTGGTGGTGGTTCCCTCACAGATTAGGAGCCCCCATTGAGAATCAGGATCGAAGAGGTCAACTCTAATGTGTTTTATTCCCGGTCAATGTCTATAAAAAACAAAATGTGTGACTGGAAACAAAATCATATTTCGGACGTGATTTGTACCTTCAGCCATTTTGTCTAATGAAATGAGCCCAGACGAGCCCCCATCAATTACTGTGGCACAGCCGTGTTGAAAGCTACCCTGATTCCAGCAGATTTCCTTTGAGGACACCTGCATGTGTGTGTGTGTGTGAGTGTGTGTGTGTGTGTGTGTGTGTAAGTGTGTGAATGTGGACCACTTCCTGTTTTAACCAGTTACTGTTCAGAGATGAAATGTATGTGCAGCAACTATGCATCCATCAACTGTATAGATCATAGACACACCTGTTTTACTCTGGGGCTTTGTGTGTGTGTGTGTGCGTTTGTGTGTGTAAACCACGTACTTAAAAATGATTTCATGACAAGTTTCCTCCTACTGTACGTCCACTCACGTCCCGGCTCTGTGTTCTGTGTTTGATCTCCAGGGAGCGAGGGGGAGGAGCAAGCAGACTCACAGACTGAATGAAGCTGCACCTGGTGCTTCTGAGGGCATTTCCCATGTTTTGATTTGTTCCACTTATTTTTTTCTTCACTTCCTGAACTTGGCTTCACCGAGCCGCTCGTTGCCATGCCGTCCAACAGTCCGGTCGCCACGGAGACGCCACAGACGCCAGCGAAGGACACCGTGGTCGATGTGGTGAGAGTGGGATCATTACTTTTATATCATGATATGTAAATACTGTCTAATGATTGCAATCAGTTTAATGGTGGTCAGCTGTCTTTTGCATCAAATACTCAATACATATTATTTCTGTAAAAAGTGTAGATTTAACTTTAATGTTTGTACTTAAGTCACATAGCAGCACTTTTAAACTTTTGGTTTCCATCCTCAACTCTCTGCACCACAACTTCTACTTCACCACTACTGTTGTGGTTGTTGTTATTGCTGCCTCTATAATCATACGTGGTGAAATTCTACTACTGTTATTTGTGCAACCTCAGATATTATTACAGCTTTCATTTCCACCACCATCACTACTTTGGCTTCTGAGCATGAAGTGCAGAGCTGCTTTTAGCCAATGCTCACAGACAATCTGGCAAGTCAGAGCGTGTGTGTGTGTGTGCGTGTGTGTGTGTCTGTATGTGTGTGTGTGTGTGTAATAATTAAACCTACAGTTATTTATTTACATTACCTACAGGCCTTTGCATTCCACACTCCACACCGCCGCATACAGACGAGTGCAGGAGTCTGGAGTCTCAAACTGTTTTCGGGGTTGTTTTCTTTTAAACACGCATGTACACACACACACACACGCACACACACACATGCTACCACACAGTCAGACACACACACGGGTGAAAAATGGCCCTTTTCATCTGCGCCCCCAGAGCCCAGGGCAGCAGCCGTTGTAAATCTGCGAGAGGTTTGAAGTTCATTCTATAGTGCAGCTATATAAAGAAGCGTCTTACTCACTTACTTCCACATTCACAGAGTGGCAACGGGCCAACGAGGACAAAGTTTCCCGTATAAGAGTTCGCTGGGTCTCTTTAACTCCCCGAGACTTAACTCTCTCTCTCTCTCTCTCTCTCTCTCTCTCTCTCGCTCGCTCGCTCGCTCGCTGTGTGTCTCAAAGAGTCAAGTTAAAGCCCAGAGAGAGAATTCAGAGTGAGTCACAGTGTTTGGGAGGTTTTACTGTGGGACTGAGGTGTGGGAGGTTTGATTTATTCCAGTTATAAACTATAGCACCTGACAGAAGCTACTGGTTAAAGTGATGAAGGGATAAACAAACATCTCTGTCTCTGGAGAAGCTGTTTAGTCCCATTCGATCAAAGCAATATATCTGATTCTCTGTGTCTTTAGCTAAAGACGGTTCGAGTGTTGCTGCAGAAATTTATATAAACGAGTCTTTGAGGCTTATAAAGGAATTCAATTACTCTCGATGACTTTCTATTTGTTCTTAGGACGTAAATATTGAAGTGCGTCTTGCTACTCGTTAAAGGATCAAAGTCATAACATCATGTCGCTGCCTGCGGTTGTGTTGTTCGGATCTGTTTTGTTTCTATAAACAGATTCTGCGTGTCAATGTGCAGAGTCTGTTCCCGAGTAGACAGGATGTTGGGGTTCTTCCGGGTTCCGTTTTCTAGTTTGACAAATCAGATTTGAGAAGGCTTTGTTTGCATTGATATGCAAGTAGCTGTTAATTAGCCCAAATGTTGTCTGGACCTTAAACACTCACCACAAGTATCAGCGTTGGTGTTTTTGTGCGGAGAAACTTTCCATTTGATTGGTCGGACTTGAACATGGTAACTGGGAACCGAGTCTTGGCCCAGATATCTGCCGTTGAATCCAGAAGCCTCAAAATATTCGCTGTTGCTCGCAGAGGGGAATTCAGACGATAGCCAATGGGCTCTTGAGAATGACTTCTGGTTGACCCGACCAGACGTTGGATCAGGTCTCGTTATCCTCAGGTCTGTTGGGCAGGTTTTCCATGTGTCCTTTTCATATCAAGTCCACAGTTTTGGACCTGGGAAAAACCTCCAATTCTGTTCCACTGTGTCACCTCCGCAGACCTCGTCGCTCACGGCATAGAAATGCACATGATGCTGGATTGTGGGTTGAAGAAAGTAGGTAGAAGTCCACCCACTGTTTGAAAGAAGGTTTGAGTCTTTTAGATCGTGTGGGACCATTAAATCTGTCTGGTCGCAGATTAACTGGACTTTTTCTTCAACAAGGGCAGTGGAGTAAGAGTTGATAAAGGTTCTGTATGTTCAAAGGCCATAAGACGAATAAATAAATAACTAGGATGCTGAGTTGGGGCCTAAACTTCAGTCTGTTAGTGGTTTGACATCCTCTGAATTACAGATGTTTTTAAACGTAGTATTGAAGGAGGAATCTCGGTTAACGAGACTTGTCTTTGTTATATTGACATATTAATCAACCCATCGTCAGGTGAGGAAATGATTCAGAGTGAAATTGAGAAAGAAACCAGCAGAGGAGATGAAACGAAACGGGGGAAAGAGAGCGAGGTTGAGAGGAGGACGTGGGGAAGAGGGAAAGAGGACAAGCTGTCTGCTGCTGATGGGATCCTCCTCTGTCCGCCTGGTTTCAGTCTGGTAACTTAGCAACTGGAGCAGCCCAAAATAACCTGCCGGGAGATAGAAATAGACCAAAGATACTCGGACAGATTGACTAGTGTGTGTGTGTGTGTGTGTGTGTGTGTGTGTGTGTGTGTGTGTTCTTGAAAGGATTTGGTCGAGTGGTGTTTTAGTCGTGCTGCTCTATGATTTTGTTCGTACACTCGGCTCATGTTGTGTTGTTAAAAAACTGTCTGTGAGTGTGCGTCGTGACACCGGCATATGGGCAGCACACCAGGCCGATAGGGCCATTACCCCCCCCCCTTCGTTCTAGCTGGTTGCTATGCTGATCGTCAGGGAAGTGACATCAGGAGCTTTAGTCAGCACACAGGCCCTGTCGGAGACAGTTGCTAAGCAGTTTCTGCACCTTAGCGACCACTCAGCAACATTAGTGGAAACACTCGCCTGACAGGAGGCAGCACACGGAACCAAACCGCCCTGATGATAGCTGGAGACAGTTTGTAGGAGAGGATTCATTATGAGTATCAGTATAAGTATTAGTAGTAAATCAAAACCCAGCATCACTGACATGAGGAGTTTGATCTCTCTGATGCTTCTCACTTGTTTTAATCTTGTAAACATCAGTTACAACTGTTCAAACTTTGAGTCCCAGTTGCACAAACCTCTGATTAAAACCAATATTTATTGCGACTGCTGCGTTGAAACCTGTTTGCTTCACTTCATCAAAACAAGAGTTTAAGGTTTGATCCTTGTATAGAGTGATTTAATTTCTGCCCGAGGCCGCGATGCATATTTAGAGCGCTTGAACATGAATGCTATGAAAATCACTGCGGCCGGTGAATTCCTGCCTCCGGGCTAAAACACGATACTGCTCTCAAAGCACCGGGCATTGATGTGTTTCATGGTGAAGCCACATGAAGGTTTGTATTGTTAAAGAAAAGACGCAGCAGGTGTTGCTTATTTTTCCTCTCCAGTCCAATAAAAGTTCTGCACAGACCCGAGACTCAGAAAGTCAAAGTTTGTCCGGAGCAGATGTAGAAATACAAAGTGTGAATGGAAACGTGTGGGAGTCGGGAGGTTTACAGCTCTGTTTAAAAAGAGATGCTCACACCTCATCCACTCAGGCTTCTCCTCCCTTCAAGCCACTGTCTCTGCAACATAGTCCCTCTCTTCACCCCCATTCATTATTTAGGATGTTATTAAATCTAGGAAACACCTTCCATCATCAGGCAAAGAGGCAAAGAGGCAAAGAGGCAAAGAGGCAAAGAGGCAAAGAGGTAAAGAGTCAAAGAGGCAGAGGTGGCACAGAATAATTGTTTTGCAAGTCACAACTGTAATTCAAGTCCAAGTCCTACATGTTGTGTTTGAGTCCTACAAAAGAAAATGTGTTAAATAGAAATACAGACCCTGCGACCGATCTCCATCATATACAGTTTCAGCTATTATGAAATTCAGTCCTTACTCTATCATCATGATTCAGGACTGTGCTGTACGCCAGGAAGTGAAGTCCACTTTGTGCATCCATACTTCCAGAAAACACTTATAACTCAAAAGCAAAATGACAAGGCTTTTACTTTGTGAGTTGCAAACGATTTGATAATGATTTTCATGTTGTCGTCTGTTTTCTTAGCAGAGATTTTAATATCCAACGTTTGATAACCTGCCGTGACGTCTGTGGTCTGTTGCTCCTGATGCTGAACAAGTGACACGATTGGTCAGGAAAATAAACGACCTTTGCACTTTATAATGACGTAATATTCAAAGTTTTGGGTCTGGGAAGGACATGAGATCATCCCACGTTATTAAACTGATATTCAAGTGAGGTCACAAGTGAAATTAAATCAAATTAAAACAAGAAATGTCAGCACATTTTCTTTGAGCTGAATTAATCGGTGGTTAGAAGCATCTCAATTGTGTTTGTCATTGATTTTTAACACACAAACGCACACAAAGACACACACACACAAACACACACACACACTATCCAGTTAAAACACAGGTGCTGAGCTATTTTTATTCCACACATCACTATTCCACGACTCCGCTGCACTGTACCGCTCTGTCTCTGCTGAGAGCCGAGCTGAGGAAGCTGTTTCAAAAGGGCCGAGGTGAATTAATTCAGGTCCAAAGTTTCACAGAAAGCTGCAGAGAAGCAGCAGAAGAGAAGCATTATGTTCTCAAGGCTTCTGACAAGTTTCTCAAACACTTCAGATGAATTATTCAAGTTCGTTGTTGTATATCCGTGCTCAGATGAATCCAGAGCCGGTCGGGTCCAACTTGCGTGTTGTCTAAACACAGATGGATTTCACGTCTGTAAACAGGTCATTTACTGGTTACCCCCACCAGGGAGGGTATTAGCAGGGAAACTCCTGGAGGGATTACCACAGAACTTGGTGGAAGGTCGGGTCCGGGAAGAAGCCCTTACAATTCTACTATGGATCCAGATTAGGGTAGCAAAGGGGCGGAAAGTTTCTGGTAAATTTCCGGGAAACTTTCCGAAAACTTTCCATGGGAAGTTTAGCTCGGGAATTTTGGGAATTTTGAAAAAAAAAAAACGGAAATTAAACGCTAAGCAATGAAAACATCATTAAAAACTCTATTTTGTAGATGTATGGAATACAGCACAAGCTGCACTTTGAGTTTCCACCCTCCACTGTGCATTCTTCCATCACATGCACAGATAACTCCCAGCATGCTTCACTCTACAGCAGGGCTATTGAGGCCTGCTGTAGAGTGAAGGACTAGTCAGGTAAGTTTCTATGATATTACTGGGGAAAATATATTAGCATGCAGATTGAGGATTGTTCATCTGTTCATCTAGCCTATTTCCATTCATTTATCCATCAATTGTAAAACATTTTCACAGACGATTCCAATTGTTTGGCTAACTATTTATATCTCTGGCATTGCATTAGTGTTTTTTTACAAACTTTTTTCTCATCTTATTCTACAGAACAATGCCACGTGCACTATCTCATGTGTGGAGACATTTCACCTCATCCAATGTAGAAGGAAAGGCTGTGTACATTTGCAAATACTGTGCATGTTAGACCTATGTTAAGAATGACACAACGATGCAGAAGCATATAGTCAAGTGCCCAAAGTTTCCTCAGGGCTCAAATCAGCCTATGACACAACAAAATGTTTATATTTATGTCTGTATATGACAAGGTAAATACAGTTAGTATAAATTACCCACAACATTTCCAGTTTATTCCCGTTAATTCCCGTTAATTCCCGTTAATTCCCATGGAAAGTTTCCAACTTTGAATATTCCCGGAATTTTGCAACCCTAATCCAGATCAAGGGACAGATCCACGATTTGCTTCTCTTTTTTAACATCGTGAGATTCAGGCTGTTTTTTCAACATTTTCCCTGATTGCTGGGGAATAATTCATGAATCTTAATGAAAACAATCAGAGATTTTAAGAGGACTGATATTTATGAGTGTGCACGATTTTGTGCACACTCATGAATATCTGAAATCTGGAACTAGTGAATTTAAATGTGTCGGACTCGGAGGTATGTTGAGTGCCATCGTAGATTTTCTTTAATTACCCATGTATAGTTTGATAAATTCACTTTGAAAGTAGTATTTTTAGAATTTAGCTTCAGTTTAGCTTCTTCTCCTTTCATGAAAAAGTCTGGAAACCCCTTTCATGGGGGTTTTCCTCAATGTGCTGCCACCCTCTATTCATTTGATGCTGTTTACTCCAGAGTGTTTCTTCACCACACTGCCTGGGATCACAGCCGCTGCTGACATCCATCATTACTTCATACAGTCGTTTGAATGCCTCCGTGTTTGATGTGGCCTCTCTGTTCTTGCTCAGTGTGAAGATGGAGCGGACCAGGACAGTCCGGAGGAGGGGACGCCGGCGAGCCCCCGCACCAAGCGCCGAGTGGGCCGCCCTGGAAGGAAACGCAAGCAGCTGCTTCCTGTGAGTGCTGTAATTATACCCTGTGTTTTCAATGCTTCCAACCACCTCAGACGTATTCATCGATCTGTTCATCCTTCTGCAAAATTCCACCCTCTAACCTGGAAAGACCCGTTAAACATGCACGTACTCACTCCACGTTCACTCACAGCTATGCAGCGTGTCGGTCGGCTCCGTCTCTTGTCACAGGAGACTCAGGTCACTCTCACCACATTAATTAATCATCACATTTGAGTGCGTTTGACAGAAGACGAGATGGAACACGTTCCTCCTCGCAGCAGCTTGTGTTGCTTTCTGTTCTTCTGCTTTTTACCAGTGACATGGAGACTTGGTTTGAAACCAGCTCTGTGCGTTCGCTCCCCTTCAACATGTAGCGTCGGTTTCACTTCCTCGTGATTTCCAGCCTCATCATCATTTTGACTTATCAGGCCCCAGACGTGAGCTGTTATCACGGATGTGAGGTCATCTCTAGCACTTAATCAGAATACGTGTTCTGGGTTAATAACCAGAGGAGTATTAATCAAATCCTTCAGTTTGGAGTGGATTTCTCTTCTTATCAAATACACGGCAATAAAAAGCTGTAGATAACTGTCGACCTCGACCTCACACCTCACTCACTTAGTCAGTTCAAGAGGAAGAGGAGGGAGAAATGATGAAATTAGAGAACAGACACACTCTTTAGAGATGTAAACACATTGTTTTACTATCTCAACACACACCTCTGCTGTGATATTCCTCTGTTATCCTCTATGCAATCTATAATGTTTTAGGGCGTCAGGTGTCGGCAACGTTTAAGGGTCCAAAACACTTTCATCCACACAAAACACCAATAGTGTCAACACTGAACAGTGCTTATAGCAGCATTTTATCACAGGATAGATTAAATAAACTCTTTGGTAATTCATATCCACACATCTTCTCATACTGGATATTTATACTTTGCATATTTGCATGTGTCTGTGCAAACATGACTAAAACGTGTACATTTGTCCAATTTAGCTGTAGTTTTTTTTAACTTGGGTACTTGTACGTATACAAAGAGGCAATTTTACTGTCCTAACCTAATGTAGGTTTGACCGGGGGTTTCAAACTGGCAACCTTCCAATCACCTTGAGGCCTGCAGAAATAATCTGTGCTGCATTATTACTGTAATGACTTTGTGCTGAGCAGTTCTCCACTCTGACACACGTCAGGTCTTTGGCATCTTTATTTCTCTCTTCATTCATCCTCTTAGTGCTCACAGTGTGTGTGTGTGTGTGTGTGTCTGTGTGTGTGTGTGTATGTGTGTGTGCCAGTGTGTGTATGTGTGTGTGTGTCCTTTTGTACTGAATGAACTCTGCAGCAGAATCAGCAAGTCAATATAGCTGATCAAACAAGACCTGTGTTTGTGTTTGTGTTTGTGTGTGTGTGTGTGTGTGTGTGTGTGTGTGTGTGTGTGTGTGTGTGTGTGTGTGTGTGTGTGCGTGTGTGTGTACACTAAAAAGCAGGGCTGCTCTTTCTTTTATGTCTTGACATTAGAATGACTAGTTGTATAACAATAATTGTTTTATCAGTATTAGTAGTTCTTATCACAATGTTGTATGTACACGTTTTCTAAGATCGATTTATGGTCTTAAGCATGAAATGTACACACACACACACACACACACACACACACACACACACACACACGCGCGACGTGGAGTGTATCCAGGAATAGAGCTATTGTGTGGAGCTCAGGGTGGAGCACTAGCTATAAAGAGCAGAGAGGGATGGAGCCTCGCTTTTTCCTCCTCTGCATCCTTCACTTGTCTCCTTCACTTGTCTCCTTCACTTGTCTCCTTCACTCACCTCTATCGCAAACACACACATTATTACAGTAATGAAGAACGTTTCACGGATGATTACATCAGCGACATGGTACTTAGCTGTTCTGGAGCCGCCATTCTTTCTCTTGCTCCTTTCACACTTCAGATTTTTTGGCCGCTCTTTAGTTTTCTTTGGCGCTCGCTCACTCAGCACTCAAACTTCAGATCGGTGTCGGACTCTTCGTCTTTCCTTCCTCCTTCGTTTCTCCTTCGCTTTTTGCCACTGGCACCATGTGTGAAGCAGCTGGGATTTCTGTGTGTGTGTGTGTGTGTGTGTGTGTGTGTGTGTGCATTTGTGTGTCTGTGTGTGCTTTTGGCTCTTAAGAGTAGTTTGAAGTACAGTAGGATTTAATAGACTATATTAGTACAACATTTACACACTGTTGCATCCCCAGTTGTGATGATGTCTGTTATAAACAATGAACTCATTCATGCACAATAAAAAATAGATTTTATCTTGATAAAAGCTCAACTAAACAATCAAGGTCCTAACTTGTATCCTGAAGTCCAGAGGTTTTGATTTGCTCTCGGCAAAAACGCAGCTCACTCAGGTTTGTTTTGGCGTTTTCCATTTTGCGCCAAAGCCTCAAAGGTCCCTGAGAGATTCTGGGAACGTTGTGGTTGTGTTCACAGTGTTTGGCAGAAAGTTTCATGAGCTGTGGCCGGTGGCTTAAAAAAATGACTTTCTCCGGCCAAAAGTAAAACAAAGTAGCTGAGGTTGTGTTAACCTGCTGCATTGGTTCATTGAAATGTTGTTTATCACGTTATTTAAATTGTTGTAGTAGCTGTTGCAGTAATACTTGTAGTAATATTGGTATTAGTAGTAGCAAACTCAGACTGTTGAGGTAACAGGAAACAATGTCAAGACTTTCATTGAATCACTACATTAATCTGTGTTTACATTCATTTAATTTAATTGAGACATTTGTCATAAAAGTTATTTTATTTTTGTATCCTGAATGTTTTTTAGAACAAAAATTGTGTAAAAACTGTCAAATGTTTACATGTAAATTCCTCTAGATGCAGCTTTTGGATCCTAATTGGACAATCCCTGTTTTAACTCACAGCAGATGTGCGACAAAGTAGAAATAGTCGTGTGTTACACTGACTGACATGTGTTTCTGTTGTATAGCCTGAAGCCAATAGCTTTAAAACAATACAAACTTGTCAGGTATTTCCTTTATTTTTGCTTTTGACAAACAAATCATTTGTTAGATTAGTTTTAAAAGTTCAGTTAATCTAGCAACTAGGGATAGCTCCTCTCGCCAGTGTCTCCGCAGTAGCTATCTCTAGTGTTGGCTAGAAAAACTGAAGCGAGAAAAGTAAATTTCATAAGAAAACAGATGAAAAGAGTTGAGCTGGAAGATGAAAGACATTTAGTTAATTAACGTTGCAAGATTTATTTGATGCTAAACACAATCTGGATTTAAATTCACAGCTATTTCACGCAAAACGTCAGAAGTATGATGAATGATGCACATGTTTCTGCACATATGTTACTTCCATGTGTCACGCTGATATTGGAAAAATAATTTTGGTTAATAATTAACTCAGATACTCAACCTCTCCATCTATAAATGGACGATCATGCGTTTTTTTTTTACTATTTCTGACGCACTATTGTTTTATTGTTTGCTACTTCCTGTTCCATGACCGGCCTCCTCCTGGGTATAATCACAATTATCATCCCACTTAAAAACCTAAGAAACCCTTTAGGTTAGAGTTCAGCCGCTCAGTTAAGTCGGGTACTTTCCTCTCCGTCTGTCACTCCAGGTCCAGGCCGGGCGTTGAGATAAGAGGAAGTGCAGGTCAGCGAGGAGGCGTTAGAAACAAAGACAACAGAGACCAAGAGTGAAAACCTGTAGGAGTTAGATTCTGTCTTTGAGTTAATGCTGTCAGGTCGTCAGAGCCTAAAGGTCGTACAGTTTCCTGCCTTAAAACCCCCTCCATTCGACATTAAAGCTGCATTAAGTCATATTTTTATACCATATTAGTGACACTAAATCAAAAAAAATCAAGAAATGTGAACTAACAGCCTCAAACATACACCTGCTCTCAGAGGGGGAAGTGTTCAACCGGCTCACACAAGCTGTTTGTACACTTCCTGTCTATCGCTGAATGCCGGAGAGGCTGAAGTGGCCGAAGAGCGTCGAGCTTGTAGCAATCAAAAGACGTCCAGACGTACTTTCTCACGAGTTGAATTTTACATTCGACCATGTGGCCAAAAAGATGACTGCGAGTCCAGATTCCTCTGTTTCTGCTGAATGTGTAAGTAGTGAGTTGTTTGCCTAAAAGTTAGTAGTAGATGCTGATGTAGTAATAACTAATAGTTAATAAAACTATGCCTAATGCAGCTTTAGATTCATTTTGGGGTTAAGACGATTAATGTTAAGCTCATGTGTTCTCGTCGAGGGCACATGAGGATGTTTCGTGTGCACGTGATAGATTCTGCTGCACTTATTTTTAATTTGATTTATTTCATGATTTGTTTACAAAAATCCATGTAAGCTAATTTATGTCAGTTAATAAGTGTCATGCATTTGTATTTTTCTAGGCACATGCTTGAATTTTTTTTGCATAGTTGAATTTAGTTGATTTGTTTAGTCAGAACTTTTGTGTTTGTCACATTTTTTCTGTGTTGAATTGTGTCAGTAAGATAATGTAAACACACATCTCTTTTTTTGTCTATTAACTTTTATTTTAGCAGCTCATTCCCTAATATTTTGTCTGGACTTTGGATTGAACATTTCACATAAGCAATCACAGATAATGATATGTATATATATACCAAGTTGAAAGATTGTTAATGAGACCTATCAGTGTTAATTACTCTATTTAGGTCAAACAAAACATTATCTGCTGCTACGCCATCGATCAAACTCTGTTTTGTCAAGATCGGAAATGTGCAAGAAATTTAATCTTGCTTGAAGACATGAACTCAAATCTCGCAGCTAATTATTATATACTATAATATACAATAATAAATAGTGTAAAATTATGATTTATTCCGAGTGAGGGTTCTCTCTTCTAATTGTTCTTTTGTCCGATCAGTGACACAGAATCCCAACACATTCAGTTTACTTTCACGTATACTCACTTTTGAGAAACTGGAAACAGGAAGTATTTCACTTTACCTTCCTTAAAAAAAGGTCTGAAACATTAATCCTGTGTTTCACTCAAGTCTCCAATATAGTCCAAAGACACTAGATATGGATTAGGGTAAATGAAGACTCTAAATTGACTGTAGCTTGGTGTACCTGTAAGGGATAAGAAGTAGATGATGGACATTTATTCAAAATTAAAAATTGTCAATTACTGTTCTGACGATTGGCTGATAGATGATAAAAACCCAACTGGCTCTTAGAGCTTGATCCTGCTCAGACTCTCAGATAAGAGACGTTACACATGCTCTTAGTTATCTGTAATTATTTGTCACAAAAGGGCAACGGCGCACAATGAATGCGACTGATTGAAATTGTCCACCTCTGATCGGGTGTCTGTGTGTAACCAGTGTGCGCTGGTGCACTTGATTCGGTCCCGGGGCCGTTTGGAGTCCTCAGCCTCCTGAAGGTCTTCTCACCTGCTCGTTACAGCCTCCCAGGGCTCGTGAGTGCTAGCCGCGGTTAGCGTAGCCTTTGAGCCTGACATTCACCCCTGCTCGTCACTCTTTAACGACTCATCTATAAAAGGTGTGTTAGCCTTTTAGCCACAGTCGCACATAAAACCCCCACTGGCCTTTCCAGTGCGGACGCAGGATCAGAGTCAGACGTGGCTGTTGCCGTGGGGCTAATGGAGTTTCAGATTTTCATTATGAGGAGTTGGCATCATTTAGCATAAATGTGCTCATTAATCATTATCACTGTTAATGACATCGGTGTTACTCCCCTTCTCATCTCATAAGTGTGTGTGTGTGTGTGTGTGTGTTAATGGGAGTTGAGGGTGTTTATTAGGCTGATCCTTTGCAGACGGGCTCTGCTGGACGCACCTGCTCTGTGTTGCACTAATAAGAGCAGACTTATAGCTTTGTGCGTGTCCTGCAGCAGCTCTGTGATTGTGTGTCTACATGCACAAGTTTTTATGTGTGTACGGTTAATATGCCTGCTTGCTTTGATGGGTCTAGACGAGGGCGAGCAGCAGATTTCTCAGACCTAGACTGTGTTCCGTCTGTTTCCCAGGAGATGGCGACCTCTGACCCTTGTGCAAATGCCCCCCCAACCCCGCCTGAGGAGCCGGAGGCCTCCCCCTCCCCTCGCAAGAAGCGTGGGCGTCGGAAACTAGACAGAACCAAGAGGAATAAGGGTATATAGCTTTAATGCAAAGTCATATAATTTCAAATTCTATGGCTTTGTTCACATATACAGCAAATACAATTTTCAAATAACGATTTCCAGGAAGATATATCTAACTTGCTATAAATCAAGATGCTTTAAACTCAAGAACTTTCCAATCCTGACATGATGTGTGTTTTCAGAAGCACTTTCTGTCAGTTTACCTGGATAATAACCTGCTAAATAGCTTCCAGATTGCAGTGTTTGAGGGCATTTTTCTAAAATATGTGTGCCGGAGCAAAGTGATGAAAACCATGACTTTACCTCCTCATTAAACCTCTTGTTAAATCTGTACAAATGGGCTATTTCCTGTAACTTCTCTTCTCCTGCAGACGAGCCAGACGACAGAAACTGCGACTCCCCCAAAGAGGTGAGAAGAGCAGTTGTAACCCCCCCGATCCCTTTAATTCCCTTCCTAAAATGAACCAGCACACAGGTCTGACAGTAAAGTGCATAACGAGGTGTTTGTGTGTCAGTGTGTGCAGGGGGAGAGCGGGCGGCTGCGGAGGAGGCCGGTCCCCCGGGTGACTTTCCAGGCCGGCGACCCGTACTACATCAGCAGGAGACAGAGAGACGAGTGGCTCAGCCGCTGGAAGATAGAGGTGGGAGAGAATCAGGTCTCTGTCTGTGTGAAATGATAAACGGTGACACGGAATGAAAATGTAAACGGAAATCAGAATGAAGTGACTCAGGCTGCTGTGAAGGACGACACGTCTCACAATGACTTATCTGCAGAGAAGTATTTCAAGCCTTCGAACTGAATCTGTAGATGGTGCTTTGTAGTTTAAAGCATCCAAAGCTCTATATAAAAATCACTCTGAGAAATTAGCTCAACCTACTTACTTAGTGTTGTTTGACATCATTTAAAATGCTTGTAAGGATATTATTCACTTAATATGTCCTGATTCTGTTAAGTGCTCATTTAACTCAAATAAACTGAGAGGGCCGTCTCAGAAATTCCATTTTGAACATCGTTTGTATTTTGTAAAAATGAAGCTAACACTGCGAGCTAACGAGCAACCAACCGTTTGGTTTGCAGCACGTTTTTTTCCGAATCTTTGTAGTTTGGCTTTTTGAAAGCTAATGTACCTACGTGATTCATGCCCTTCTGGGTTTGTACCCTCATGGTTGATGCACTTACTGTAAGTGGCTTTGGGAAACATCGTCAGCTAAATGATGTGTAAGGCCGTGACCAAAAAGACTCAATGGTTCAGCAGCTGTGAGTTTCTATACGTTAAAGTTTTTGAAACATCCAGACTGAAACACAGCCCCGGAGTTTTAGAATTTAACGGGGCCAGCGAAGCCTCTAAACTTCTTCGCTTTACCGACCCTAGAACTCCACAGTAGCGTGGACACATCGTAGAGTTGATACAGAAACCTAGTAGTGTGGATGTAGCCTCCTGGTTTGCCAGCTGTTCAGCATGGCAGTAATATTCTAATATCTTTGTTTGCTGCCTGTTGCACATGTTGCAGAGATGGAAGGAAGGTTTTTAATTTAACATGAACAAATTCTGGATGCAAATGTCCTGAAACTGAAACCGCAAACAGGCCGGCCTCTGCTACAGGACGGCGATCCAAAGCAGATCTCAAAATCCTCCATGAGCTACTTCCAGAAACCCACAGTGAGTGAAGATCTGTGTCGATCTTAGACATGCTGTGGCTGCAAGAGAGATTCAAAATATCTCTTAAGAGAGTATACTAATAATAATAAGGACTTGTATTTGCCATGATAACTGTTTATTCTTTCGATTTTTTTTTAAGTTCATGAATTAAAAAATAACCGTGCATTTAACATTTGAAGAAAAAGCTGGTTTTTAATGTGTCTTTGCTGCAGATGTTATATATTTTCTTCTTCTTCTTCTTCTCTCCTCATATGTTTGCTTACAACTCTCCACATGGATCCAATGTACTTGTTAAATCTTGAAAACATCGGTGCTCTGCTGAATCTTAAGCCGCTGCCCCACCGCTTAACTTGAAGCGATCTTCCAAACATTAATACTTAACATATTCTACGTTCATGTGATCTGTTCCATGTGAGTTGGCCGACTGAACTAAGAATTCAAAGATTAAACACAGGCGGGAAATCTACAGGCCATGAAAAGAAGGTGTTTCCAAGTCCCAACGGGGGTGATTCGATTTTAAATAGCTTCTGTTACTGGAAAAAATATGTTATCAATGTAAAATAATAATCAGGAACCTACAGCAACTCTGCACAGTGAGTTAACGCATTTTATTGTCCAACAATAAGAATTTCATCAGATTTAATATTGAACATTTCAATGACAGAGCTCAGTTTTTGAGTTCTTGTCTTCTTCTTGTTCTTCTTCTTCGTCTTCTTCTTCTTCTTCTCTAAGATTCAATAGATGTTTCCTCTGCTTCTGGACCTTTTAGCTGATCTTGGTTTGTTGGAACACACTTCCTCTCTTTTTCTCAAAGGACATTTGTCTGTTTTGGTCAAAACCATTCGGGTCAAACCATAAATATTTGAAACCAAACCAACCACTGACTGAAAATGTCAACATCCTACTTTGTCTCACATTGTTGTCCTCCGCTCTGGAGAGTGTGATGTGGTCTTTCAGTTTGTTTGGCTTTTTTTATTTGAACACCTGACCCAGTAACGTTCCATTAACCATAATGTGAATTGGTTATAATCTGCACACCTGTATTAACAATTGATCATATCACTGCTTCAATGTGTAACAGGTCAAACCCACAAATATCTATCACCCAACTCAGCAGCATCCTCAAACTCATTGTTTAGATTCTATACTGCTCTTGCTAACTTTGCAGCAGATTTCAGATGGACGATAAATCTGCTGAGCATCAAACTAAACCACATTTAGCCTCAGGGGATGGTGGAGACCAAAAGGAGAGAGACAAGGGATTAAATATTGGACTAATAATCATAAAGACTACAATACAGTTTTCTATGATTAAAGTTTAAGACAGATAGTAAGAAAATAGAGTTTAAACACATTAATGCACATGTAAAAATACTCTTGCGCCAATATATTAGCATTGACAACATACTGGAGAAAATAAGGAGAGGTTGTGCTGTTACAAGAAGAGGTTGTGTATCTGTAGATGCAGTGCCTGTGTGTGTGCGTGTGTGTGTGTGTGTGCGTGTGTGTGTGTGTGTGTGTGTGTGGATGACATAAAACTGAAGAGACAGGATGTGTGTGTGGTCATGAACGGGTGAGAGAAAGTTAACCGGGCTGACTGAGAGACAGGTTGAATGAGACGCACCGGGAGGTGAGAGTTAAGAGCGGCCGCAGCTTCCTCCTTCTCGTGTTTGAATCCACTGCAGTCGGTGTTCGTGAGAAATGTGACAACAGATCATTTGTTTGAGGAAAGAAAAGTTGTCAACCAACAACTTATATGTATTATGTCTGATTAATTACATGAAAAACAGACAAATTGTGCACCGTGAACTCCCATTGGTCAAACTGACACCAGCTTGTCTTCAGACTGTTGCATGTGACAGATGGAGAGAGAGAGAGGTTGAGAGAGAGGTAGAGAGAGGTAGAGAGAGGTAGACCATGCATGACTTCCTGTCAACACCTTATTATCATACACTGACTCATCGCCGGCTCCCATGTGCTCTCACGTCTTTCTGTCAAACAGAAAGAAGGAAATACACAAAAGAGTCAAATACAGAAAGGAAAGGATGAAGGTTGGTAATATAGTGAATAGTAATAATAAGTAAGTGAGCAATTAGGAGCAAAGAATCAAAACCACATACATGAATGTAAATATATATTAAGTAAAGGCTGAATGCACTCAAAGGACTCATTGAAGAATATCCTTTGGAACTGTGTGTATTTTAAAATAATACAGCATGAAATAGAG
The DNA here is from genome assembly GCF_963576545.1 of Limanda limanda. Taxonomy (NCBI): domain Eukaryota; kingdom Metazoa; phylum Chordata; class Actinopteri; order Pleuronectiformes; family Pleuronectidae; genus Limanda; species Limanda limanda. Next base: position 4,111,372 of record NC_083653.1, on the reverse strand, counting down.
GCAAAAAAACCAGATCGGTTTAATGTGTAATATCATATTATATTATATATGTGCATTTTTTCCCTATGAAATGTAATGAAGTACAAGTACAAATAAAAAAACACTAAAACACAGACTCAACTAAACCACCTCAAGAGCTCAACACTTGAGTTAATGAACTTGAATGTTTTCCAGCCTCACAAGAGGGAAACTTCACAATAAGAAGAAGGAAGTAAGATTAAAAAAAAGAGAGCGAGAAGAAAAGGGACAAGCAAATAAAGGAGAAGATGAGGAAAGGAAGTAGAAAAGAAAAGAAAGGAGGGAGGGAGGTGGGGAGGCTGAGGGAAACACACAGTTAAAAAAAAAAAAGAGCAGGAGAAATCAATGATGGAGACAGAGGTTAACCAGTTCCAGGTTTCTGCCTCTATGTGTGTGTGTGTGTGTGTGTGTGTGTGTGTGTGTGTGTGTGTGTGTGTGTGTGTGTGTGTGTGTGTGTGTGTCTGTGAGTGTGTGTTTTCACTTGTTTGTCACTGGAACTGCAGCCAGCTGGTAACAGACCCATCTCACTGCAGTCTGAAGAAAATCCTGGTCACTCTGCAAACTCCTTTTTCCATTTTGCAGGATAAAAACATCTGGCGCGGTGGTTTTCTCTCGGCGTGTAGAGTTACAGCCCGAGTGGGGGGGATTGTGTGTTGTATATATTAGAGGGTCTACTTTCTTAATTCTCTCCGTGCCTTAAACTTCTCTTTGTACCGATTGAATTAAGCAAGTCTCACACAGAGCTCACACTCAGCTGGGCCCTTGCTTTGACTCGTGAACGCAGTGTTACGCTATTTAATACATTTTAATACAATGTTTAATACATTTATTTGCTATTATCATTTGCAACGCTAGTTTCACTTTTATTGTGAAACACGTCTCAACAAAACAAGATAAAAAAAACCCAGATACGGGTGCCGCCATCTTTTTACTTCATTTGGAAACAGTACTGCCGATAGCCACAAGGGGAGGAGCAAGATAATTTGGCTTCACTTTTGAGAAGCTCTCTCGTCGGCCATCCTTTATTTACAGTCTTTGTTTCCGCCTCGGTGCTCGTAACTGTTCCATCTCCAGAAATCGTTAATCGGAGACGTG